>NC_046383.1:29015879-29315879 GCF_011125445.2 Fundulus heteroclitus | reverse complement strand
TGGCAGCATGCAGACAGAAAGGCCAGAAAATAACAAGAATAAGTTAGACCTTAAAAAAGGGCTGGAGGATTTCCCACAGCATCATAAAATGAACAAAACTGTTAAATGCGTTTGAAAACAAATTTCCACTTAGGTTTTAAAAAATAAGACTGTTTTTGTTTATTTGTTTGTTCAACAACTTAACTCTGACCAATGAATCACTAATGCATAAAAAAACTTCTAAACTACTGTTGTTTCGACACAGAATTCTGTGATTCTTTAGCCTCTTTATACTAATACCTAGTTTCAAATATGGTACTATATCCCTTTTTACAAAATGCTTTAGACTCTTAAGCCTCCCTGGTAAGGTCTATTCAGGGGTTCTGGAAAGGAGGGTCCGTCGGATAGTCGAATCTCGGATTCAGGAAGAGCAGTGTGGTTTTCGTCCTGGCCGTGGAACACTGGACCAGCTCTATACCCTCAGCAGGATTCTTGAGGGGGCATGGGAGTTTGCCCAACCAGTCTACATGTGCTTTGTGGATCTGGAGAAGGCATTCGACCGTGTCCCCCGGGGGATCCTGTGGGGGGTACTCCGGGAGTATGGAGTACCGGACCCTTTAATAAGGGCTGTCAGGTCTCTGTACGACCGGTGTCAGAGTCTGGTCCGCATTGCCGGCAGTAAGTCGGACTCGTTTCCGGTGAGAGTTGGACTCCGCCAAGGCTGCCCTTTGTCACCGATTCTGTTCATAACTTTTATGGACAGAATTTCTAGGCGCAGCCAAGGTGTTGAGGGGATCCGCTTTGGTGGCCTTAGGATTGCGTCTCTGCTATTCGCGGATGACGTGGTCCTATTGGCTTCATCAGGGCGTGATCTACAGCTCTCACTGGAGCGGTTCGCAGCCGAGTGCGAAGCGGCCGGGATGAAAATCAGTGCCTCCAAATCCGAGACCATGGTCTTGAACCGGAAAAGGGTAGAGTGCCTTCTCCGGGTTGGGGAGGATGTCCTGCCCCTAGTGGAGGAGTTCAAGTATCTTGGGGTCTTGTTCACGAATGAGGGGAAGATGGAGCGGGAGATCGACAGGCGGATTGGTGCAGCGTCTGCTGTGAAGCGGGCGCTGTACCGATCCGTTGTGGTGAAGAGAGAGCTGAGCCAAAAGGCGAAGCTCTCGATTTACCGGTCGATCTACGTTCCTACCCTCATCTATGGTCACGAGCTTTGGGTCGTGACCGAAAGAACGAGATCCCGGATACAAGCGGCTGAAATGAGTTTTCTCCGTAGTGTGTCTGGGCTCTCCCTTAGAGATAGGGTGAGGAGCTCAGTCATCCGGGGAGGACTCAGAGTAGAGCCGCTGCTCCTCCACGTCGAGAGGAGCCAGTTGAGGTGGCTCGGGCATCTGGTCAGGATGCCTCCTGGACGCCTCCCTGGAAAGGTGTTCCGGGCACGTCCCACCGGGAGGAGGCCCAGGGGAAGACCCAGGACATGCTGGAGGGACTATGTCTCCCGGCTGGCCTGGGAACGCCTTGGGATTCCTCCTGAGGAGCTGGCCCAAGTGGCTGGGGAGAGGGACGTCTGGGCCTCCCTACTGAAGCTGCTACCCCCGCGACCCGACCCCGGATAAGCGGAAGACAACGGACGGACGGCTTCAGACATGACTGATGATTTTGCCTGTCTCTATTTTCTGTACGACCATAGGTAGGTGGCAAGAGGTCACTCCGTCACTGTTCCACCAATCAAATGACAACCCCACAAAGGTTAATTTAAGTAATTTTAAGCCAGTATTGGAATTTCGAGGTAGGATGTAATGATACCAGTCACTAACCAGACCAGCCAGCTGCTGTACTAAGGCCGGAAAGCACAATGACACAGAAAGTAGTGTTGTTTCATAATTATCAATTCTCTCTATTAACGTATTGGATGTCTCAATGCACCATAAGAAAACTGGGACTGGACTTCAGCCATTGTTGTTTGAGGTGGTCACTAGCCAAACACTTCTGGCTTGAGTTCTTCTAAATACAAATAATAATATAAATTTTTTTCAACATAGCTTCATGTACCTCCAAAACATTTTCGGTAAAATGTTTTGGAGGGAGATGAGAATTTTGTACCTAATGCTCAATATTGCACTACCTTTACCACTTCAAACATCCTCCTGTTCTGCAAAGCATGGCTCCTTTCTATCCGTACATAGCTAGCTTGATTACTGATGTATAAATGACCAGTGCAGCCTTAAAGGGGTCATGACAATAAATTTAGTTTTTCCTGTGGATTTTGGGGATATAATATTATCTGTTGTGCACTGATGATGCCAATTACAGTTCTTTTGAACATTTAACCCTCAGTTTCCCTCATCCAAACTGCAAAGCAATAAAACCTCTTCTGTTTGTTGTTTTGTATCGTCCACCAGGCCCTTACACTCAGTTTTTGGATGAGTTGTCAGATTTCTTATCTGATTTGGTGTTAAATACTGATAAGGTTATTATAGTGGGTGATTTTAACATCCATGTTGACACTGAATGTGATAACCTTAGTGTAGCCTTTAAAACTATCCTAGATTCAATTGGTTTTGTTCAAAATGTGCATAAACCGACGCACTCTCGGCTCCATACTTTAGACCTTGTTCTGACATATGGCATTGATTGTAAAGAATTAACAGTATTCTCTCACAACCCTGTCCTGTCTGATCATTTTTTAATAACATTTGAGTTTAATCTAACTGAATTCTCCACCCCCAAAAGAGGGTTCCATTATAGTAGATTTTTATCGGATAATGCTGTATCAAAACTTAAAGAGTCTGTCCCCTTCTTAATATCCTCAGTATTGCAGAAATGCCCTGTAGATGGCAGCATTGCTGTTTCTTCCCATTCACAAATCGATAACTTTGCTAACAATGTGACTTCCTCATTGCGTTCTGCATTAGACAATGTAGCTCCCTTGAAAAAGAAGGTGATTATTCACAGGAAGCTGGCTCCTTGGTTTAATTCAGAGCTGCGTTCCTTGAAGCACAATGTTAGGAAATTGGAGAGAAAATGGCGCTCTACACACCAAGAGGAATCCTACTTAATCTGGAGGGACAGACTATTGTTGTATAACAAGACCCTCCGCAGAGTTAGAGTAGCATATTTTTCATCATTAATTGAAGAGAATAAAAATAATCCTAGATTTCTCTTTAGTACAGTTGCCAAACTTACCCAGAGCCACAGCTCTGTTGATCCATCCATTCCCTTAGCTCTTAGTAGTAATGATTTTATGGGATTCTTCATAAATAAAATTGATGCCATTAAAAATAAAATAATTGGCATCCTCCCAAACATGATTACCTCGTCCTCAGTAAGTGAGGCAGCATTGGAGGAATCTTTAGAATCTGCGCAGTGTTTGAACTGTTTAGAAGCAGTAGAGCTTTCTGAGCTATCTAAAATTTTAGCTTCATCTAAACCTTCTACCTGTATGTTAGACCCAATCCCAACCAAGTTGTTTAAGGAGATATTCCCTTTGATCAGTGGCACTATTTTAGACATGATTAATCTATCCTTAGTAAATGGATATGTACCACAGGTTTTGAAAGTAGCTGTTATTAAACCTTTACTTAAGAAACCTTCTCTTGATCAAGATGAGTTAGTAAATTACAGACCTATATCTAATCTTCTTTTCTTATCTAAAATTCTTGAGAAAGTAGTTGCTAATCAACTTTGTGAACATTTACAAAGTAATGACCTACTTGAGGAGTTTCAGTCAGGCTTCAGAGCTCATCATAGCACTGAAACAGCTCTGGTGAAGGTCACTAATGATATTCTCATGGCCTCAGATAATGGACTTGTGTCTATACTTGTCCTGTTAGATCTCAGTGCTGCGTTTGATACAGTTGATCACAATATTCTCCTACAAAGACTTGAACATACTGTAGGGATTAAGGGGAAAGCATTAGGCTGGTTTAAATCTTATCTGTCAGACAGATTCCAATTTGTTCATGTTAATAATAAATCTTCCTCAAACTCTAGGGTCACCTGTGGAGTACCACAGGGTTCAGTCCTTGGACCAATTCTCTTTACTATATATATGCTTCCGATTGGCAAAATTATCAGACAGCATGGGATTAATTTCCACTGTTATGCTGATGATACTCAGCTATATTTATCCATAAATCCTGATGAATCCAATCAATTACTTCGACTGCAGTCATGTCTTGATGACATCAAAAGCTGGATGACTTTAAATTTCCTGCATCTAAATTCTGACAAGACCGAAGTTTTAATCTTTGGGCCAGAGTCCTCAAAAAATAAACTTCTTAACCAATCACTTAATCTGGGTGGCATTAACCTGGCCTCTGGTAATAAAGTAAAAAATCTTGGTGTTATTTTTGACCAAGACATGTCATTTAAATCCCATATTAAACAGGTTTCCAGAGTTTCCTTTTTTCACCTCCGGAATATTGCCAAAATTAGAAACATTCTGTCCAGGAGTGATGCTGAAAAACTGGTCCATGCATTTGTTACTTCAAGGCTGGACTATTGTAATTCTTTACTATCAGGAAGTCCACAAAATGCAGTTCAAAGCCTTCAGCTGATCCAAAATGCTGCAGCAAGAGTTCTGATGAAAATCAACAAGAGGGATCATATTTCTCCAATTTTAGCTTCCCTTCATTGGCTTCCTGTTAAATCAAGAATAGAATTTAAAATTCTTCTTCTAACGTATAAAGCCCTTAATAATCAAGCTCCATCATATATCAGAGCTCTGATTACCCCGTATGTTCCTAACAGAGCACTTCGCTCTCAGACTGCAGGTCTTCTGGTGGTTCCTAGAGTCTCTAAAAGTAGAATGGGAGGCAGATCCTTTAGCTATCAGGCTCCTCTCCTGTGGAACCAACTCCCAGTTTTGGTCCGTGAGGCAGACACCCTATCTACTTTTAAGACTAGGCTTAAAACTTTTCTTTTTGACAAGAATTATAACTAGTGACTCATGTTACTCTCAGCTACCTTTATAGTTTTACTGCTATAGGCTTAGGTTACTGGAGTATATCAGGATCTAATTTTCTCACTATATTGAGTTCTACTGTTCTTCAATTATGCATTATGTGTTGTCATTTCTGCTTTAACTTTCTGTTCTCTCTCTTTTCTCTTCATAGTAGGTACACCTGGTCTGGCGTTCTGTTAACTTTGACATCATCCAGAGAAGACGACTCACCTGCTACTACCATCTAATGTAGAACAGATTACTAGATCAATGTGTGCTTCTGTGCTTTTTTGTTTCTCTTGTTGTGTCTCTGTTCTGTCTTCTGTAACCCCAGTCGGTCGAGGCAGATGACCGTTCATACTGAGCCCGGTTCTGCCGGAGGTTTTTTTTCCCGTTAATGGGTGGTTTTTCTTCCCACTGTCGCTTCATGCTTGCTCAGTATGAGGGATTGCAGCAAAGCCATGTACAATGCAGATGACTCTTCCTGTGGCTCTACGGTTCCCCAGGAGTGAATGCTGCTTGTCGGGACTTTGATGCAATCAACTGGTTTCCTTATATAGGAAATTTTTGACCAATCTGTATAATCTGACCCAATCTGTATAATATGATTGAACTTGACTTTGTAAAGTGCCTTGAGATGACATGTTTCATGATTTGGCGCTATATAAATAAAATTGAATTGAATTGAATGTGAATGTCAAGAGCAAGTACCAAAGTCCTTTTTCATAGGCAGCCGGCTTTGTTTCATTTGCTCGAAAACAAACAAATCAGAAAACATTTTATCATTCTACGTCATTCGTATTCTCCAATTAAATAACACCATCAAGCAAACAGCCCCCCTTACCTCCACCCCAGAGCTGATACACCGGCCAGCTAATTTAACAGCATGTCGTACTAGCATGTCTGACTACTCCACGTGAGAAGAGGATGGCTTATAAAAAGGGGAGCTGTTATGTCCGACAGTACCCAAAAACAGATTAAAGTTATTCCCAAAGGATGAGAGAATCACAGAAGAGTGGCTGAAGTAGGCCCGGACGATAATTCATCAACAATATATATCATATGTGAGATATATATATATATATATATATATATATATATATATATATATATATATATATATATATATATATATATATATAATAAAAAAGGGTAATTAAAGTTCAATAGAAGAACAGTTTTCCTTCCTCTTGCATTCTAGCCTATCATCCTCCAGACCAATCACAAACCAAGCTCCACCCCCTTCAAAGAGTTCAGAGAGCACTCAGTCTTTTCTCTTTTTTTAAAAACCTTTCAATTTTGGTAAAAAGTTGGTTCAATAAAGGATTTGAGTTTGAATTCAGTGTTTGTGTGTACTCTATCTAAAAATAGGTTGCTAAGCAACAGCATAAAATAGCCTGAGCTGCACTTAAAATAAATGTTTTATATTTGTTGATAATTATCGATATCAAGCAATATGATTTATATTGTATCGATAGGCTGAAGGTCATTTTTGGAAGAGTACCAGACAATCATAACCCCAATTTTGACACTATGTTCAACACACTTTACTGAAGACTGTTTTCTGAACATGGGTGAACTCAAGTCAGGGTTTTTGAAAAAACATTTGAAAAATACTTCTGTACCAACACTGAAGATGGTGACCACAATTCTGTCATTACCCGTAAGTTTATTTCATTTATAAATGCCATGACATGTAAGGAAGGTGTGTTTGTAACTGAGAAATCAGGTTGACTGAAAGAGGGACCAGCTAAACTGCTGGCTCTTATGCTGCCAGGTGCCTGACTTTCCTGTAACAGCTGTGCAGCGAGGTCTCCGCCACGGTCCGGTCTTTGACTTTGTACTTCGGTCCCACTGTGTGGATGATAAATCGTTCCGCCAAGTTAAAGCCTTTGGTCATCTTGGCCTTGCCTGTCTGACATCCTGCAAAATAAATACTTCCAGAATCAGAATCAGAAATACTTTAATACTCCCAGAGGGATATTGCTGTTTCAGTACAACCGCCATCACAAACATCACAAACATTTCATGGGGAAACGATTTACTGATGCCTTGCTGCCAAGGACACCGCCTTACACGATGCCCACAGGGCACTGCCATTACTCTGTGGAAAGATAGAGGGCACAAAAAGGAAGGTGGGAGGAAAAAATATATTTCAAACTGTGTCCTATAACAGCATACAGTTTAAGATATCAAAAACCTCAGCGCGAGAAGCACAAATAAGACGAGATACATATAAGCAGGAGGTAAACATTGGAGACTAGTCGTGTGTAAGTTGATATGTTTTTATGAGCATCAGTTATGCGTGTCTGTTTGGGTGAAGTGTTTACCAGATCCATGGTTTTCAGAATTTGGGTGTTATGAAGAAAATGCTCAGAAAGACAAAAGACATAGCAGCAGAAGCAGGGGAGGGGGGTGAAGCTGGAGAGGAGAGAAAAACACGACCGACCTCGAAGAGAGATAGAACAGGGCAGAGCCATAATATGATAATAATGGATTTGTGACGGAGTTCTGTGCAGAGAAGAGAGGTATGGATGGAGGGGCCAAGGTCTTGTGCGGGCAAATATGACCAATTTCCCAAATATGGTTGAGGCCAAAGTGACATCAATGAGGGAGAGTCACATATCATTACCGTACCCAACACTTGAACTAATGAAGAAAGTCTGGCCTGCCAAAACAAACCGCTACAAAAAGGTGACACCATTTTTTAAAATAATTTTTTTTGGAAAATTTACATATGCAACAATATCAGCTACGTTAAATAGTTTGTACAGTGAAGTTACCACTCCTTTAAAGAGAGTCTTGTCCTTGTGAATGTGATAGGACTATTTTGTGTGTGTGACTTGACTGTGACAAGTTCATGAGCATTTTCTGTCCAATAAGTCTTTGAAGTTTGCGAGATTAAGGTACAGTTTCCTTTATATTTTACTTTCTTATGAAAATGTAACCAAAGTTTTTTTTTTTCTTGGGCATTTACATTTATCCAAGCAGTAGCAAAGGCTTACCCTCAGTCTGCTACAGTTTGATTCATTGTCAACATTTATACTGTTCTGCATTGTTGGCTTCCGACCTTATATTCCATTTGTGATGCATATTCAGGGGCTGTGAAGCAAAGCAGTTTAGGGAGACAAAAACACAAACATAGACAGTGAACGTATATGTAGGACATGAAGAATGTGATCGAGAAATGGGGAGAGGTGTAATGCTAAAGCTGTATCTTTCAGCTCTGAGGGTCATGTCAGTCTGATCTCATTATCCAGCACTTAGTCCTAGAACAAGCAGCCACTGGCCTTCTTCCTTTCCCTCCATCGCTCCATCCCTCTTTCCCTCTATCCTTTCCTAACGACTAACACTGCTTATGTCCTAACAACTTGCTTGGCTCACTTACTGTCTAATGACTGCCACTCCTTATAGCCCGTGCTTCAAATCCCATTTATCTCCACTATTGTAGGCTTGCATTCAGACCTTTCTGTTTCTAATGCCCTCTCCCAGGGCATTAGAAACAGAACTGAGCAGACACAGGGGGTAGAGAGAGTGAGAGGAAAATATCACAATACTGAAGAACTTCCTCCTGATACAAGCTATACTGCTAATGAAGCTCTGAGGTGTTTCAATCAGTCTCTCTCAGGTGTTTCAATCAGTCTCAACCTTAAAATAGTCGTGTGCTCGTTTCCTCTCTTTCCTTTGTCACTTTATTTTATGCCAGCCTCAAGTGGCCGGGTGTTTGGCGGATGATGATCTCCCCCTTGCTCTTCCACTTGCATCCTCTTTCTCCCCTTATGTGCCCCCTTTCCTTTCCGTCTTTGTCCTGAGTGTTAATGTGTTAGATGGAGGTCTTTCACCCGGCAAGCACCATTACAGTCATTTCCTCTGTAATGTGAATGACGGCGATCCATTATTTATCTCAGACTTGCTCATTATTCCCCAGCCCATTGCATACCCTCCCAGACAAGGCTCTCACAGCCACTCCAGACATTACTTTATTAAGAGGGCGAGGCTGCTGTGGGCTTTCATCAACAACCCACATTAATGCAGGTGTGGTGCGTGCAATGGTGAGGGTCATCATGAGAGCAGAGCAGGAGTGAATTAGGTACCAATCAAGAAACACAGAGTGCTTCTTATGTCTGCAGTTTTTGTTAGTTGGTTAAATTAAGATCTGAAGGTTCAAGTCATCCCAACCATTCACTGTTGAGCAAAAACTGACGAGTCTCGAAAATTCATGAAAAAAATCACTATAGTCAGGAAAATCGAATAAAAAATACCAGTGTTGCAAGGCTAGGTTCAGACTTTTACATCAAATGTATACATGTTTTCTGTCTATGAGTATATTATTGTTAATAATTGAGCTCTCTGTAAAGATGTTGTTTTTTCAGTTGTTGAACATATGTCAGTCTAACAGTAAAAAGCAGCTCCAGTTTAGCCCAAAATTCTCCATACTTTTTGCAGATTTAAATATATATTTTTTACTCAACCAACAAGTTTGTTTTTCATAGCAAATGAGACAGATATTTCAACAGAAAAAAATAATGTTAAACGAGTATACATTTTAATACAAAATCGAATTTCAGTTATTTTATTTACAACTGCCCTTATATATTAATCATTATGTTATTTATCATTAAAATTATTTTTACCCATCATAGTAGTAAATACAAGTATCTGCAATGGCAATACAAACATTTTATCCTACAATAGCTGACAACTTTGTTTCATGTTTCCACTGGTATTTTGATGAATTCCGTGGTGATCAGCTCCAAGTGTTTAGGGTTAGAGGGCCTCTGTTTCATGACACTTTTTTTTCCCGATTCTCCACCAGATTCAAGGCAGGTCTCAGGCTGGGGTACTCCAAAATCGTAACATTAATTCCAAGTCAAATTAAAAGATTACTTGCAAAATAATTTAACCAGAGGTACATAAATGTTGGGCTTAATTGTAGCTACAGAAATTTACAAAGATGTTTAATGCGTTAATAATATGTCAACAATTGCTCTGTGGCAACTGTTGAACCCTCTACTGGTCATACCTGGCTGAGATATCTGAGGGGCCAACAGTAGCTTGTCTTAATAGTGTCTTGTGCCAAAACATTGGATTTTTCAAAATTTTTGGTCATTTTCATTTAGTCAAATATAATTTTCTCGAAAAGTTACTCATCCATACCAATTATCAACTTGGTAATGATGGAGAAAAAGCCTTCATAAAATCAGTAATTTCAGTAGAATATTTCAAGAGTAAATGCATTGAGAAAATGTTTTTAACATCAAATCATGTTTTCCACAAATACTTGTACTTCTGCAGTTAATATTTATACCACTTCTTGTATAATTTCACGGCTTTGACACACACAGCTAGGTCTTATCTTATCTTCACTTCGATTTACTCTAGAGGTTTTCTATTGTATTATGGTCAGGAGTGCATGCTGCTTGTCGGGATTTTGATGCAATCAACTGGGTTCCCTTATATAGGAAATTTTTAACCAATCTGTATAATCTGACCCAATCTGTATAATATGGATGAATTTGACTTTGTAAAGTGCCCTGAGATGACATGTTTCATGAATTGGCGCTATATAAATAGCGCCAATTCATGTCCCAAAGACTGCTAACAGACAGCTTTTGACCTGAAAGGTTAAGAAAAACTTTCAGTTCCAGGTTATAATCTGTTTTTAGCCAGACTCCTATTGACTAACTGTTTTAAAGTAGTTTGTCAATTCACGCTGGTAAACAATTTGTGTAGAAAGCAAAAGACACCCACATCCAAACAAACTCAGAAAACATGTGTAGTATGTAAATATATATATATATATATATATAATGAAATAAAACATACCAAAAGGATTATATCACATTGGGACACCATTAATGTCTTGTTTATTTAACAAAGGGATGGGGTTTAAAATAATACATAAGTTACTATTGTTAGTGTTATGTCAACAATAACAGTTTTATGTGAATAAAATGTTGAGTTTGATATTAAATGCTATAAAGGTTAATTAACAAATGGTGTCATGAAGTTGTTTGTTTTTGTTGTCTGCAAATGCATATTTCTACATGCTGCTTCCACAGTGTTTTTTTCTACGTTTAAAATAATAAATAATTCTTTATGTGTTAATACTTTTGCAATTTTAATTTCTTTGAATATCTTTTTGAAAGGCATGGGTTTCTATATTTTACACTTTCCTCTATCATATGAGTCAGATCAGGCCTTTGCCTTTATTTCAACAAGGATATTTAACTCACACAATTTGATCCTGAAATTAATAACATGACTTTGCTATTGTACTGTGGAGTTCAGCTGTCTACTGGAGTGCTGGAGATTCATTTAGCCCCCCTTACATCTGATCCCTCCAAATAAAAGCCAGTGTGATCTGTCAGCTTCAGAGAAAACATAATCAGCAAAGTGAGTCAAACTATGTGTAATTGTTAGAGTTATTATAATAACCCCTTATTGTCCTAGAAATAAACCAACACAAAACACAAGTTACTTTTCTGCAGAGAAGGGCAGAAGAACCAGGCGGAGAATAACACTCCCTGAACATCTGGGCTCATCTCTGCTGGGACACCTCTTTCTTTCTGCCTTTATTACCGGACTTCAAAGAAGGAGAGAAGGGGTCAGGAGTTTACATGTGCGTCGGTATAGAAAGAGGGGTGCAGGTTTATTGGGGTGGTGATGATTAGTCACCTGCGAGATGCACAGCTGGATAAGGCAAAACACTTCCTTATCTAGCAGAACAATCCACACTGTTTGAAGTTAATACAGCAGAACATTCCTGCAAGCCAACTTTTGAAATAGACCAAATGCTTGCAACTTAATACAAATAAAATTATTACATTTACATGTTTCTAACAGTAATTTAACCACAATACAATACCCAGATAGTTTGTAAAGGCCCTAGAGGGTTGTCAGACAACATTAGTGAAGAAAAAATGCATGAAGACCAATGAACATAGCAAATAATACAAAGATAAAGCTGTGTATTGTTTGGTTATACTCAATATCCCAAACTTTGAACATCTGTCAGAGCACTGTTCAATCCATCATCTGAAAACATATATGACAAAGATTAAGGTACATCTTCAAAATTTACCAAGACATGGCCACCCACCTAAAGCAGGCCAGGAGCACATTAATCAGAGTAGCTGCCATGAGGCTTCGGTGACTCTGGAGGAGCTGTGGTGGGAGAATCTGTTGAGAGGACAGCTAAAACACTAGTCATGTTCTCTGGACTCTACAGCTGGCGTTTGGGGAAGAGCTGCAAGACAAAAGCAGAAAGAAGTCCTGTTTGCAGTTTGCCACAAGCCGTGGAAAGGATACAACAAACATAAGGAAGGTGTGCTCTAGTCAGAGGAAACCAAAATTGAACTTTTTGGCCTGCATAACTGTTACATGTGTCAGAAACTAACACTGCATTACAAACCTGAACTGCTACCCCCCACTGAGAAACTTGGGGTTGGAAGCAACATGTTTTTTTTCAAATAGACAGGGGAGCTGGTCAGAGTTAACGAAAGAGTGCTGGAGCAGAATACAGAGTGATCCTGGATGAAAACCCGCTAGAGAATGCAGAACACTGAAATTTTGGAGAGAGGTTCACCTTCTAGCAGGACAGTGACATTAAGCATACACCCAGAGATACAATGGAATGGTTTAGATCAAATATGCATGTATTAGGATAATGCCAGATGTAAATTCAACAAACAATGTGTGGCAAGACAAGATATCTGATGTTCACATGTACTTTCCATCCAATCTGACTGAGGTTGAGCTATTTACCGAACATAATTGGCTAAACAACTCTTTGTCCGGTTGTGCAAACCTGGTTGAGACATACTCCAAAAACTACCAGCTTAAAGACAAGGGACAGCTAGTTCTAAAAATTCATCTTTTTATAATCCATTCAAATTATTAAGTAATGTTTGACACAAAAGAAGATTTACAATTATATCTCCATGCTGGTTGTAAAAGTAAAAGGGAATTAACTGCAATATGTTTAAAGTTGATGATTTTCTTTGTTTTATTTCTTTACAGCAGGCTAATTTGTAAAAAAGAAAATAAATGTTTTAATTTTCACAGAGAAGATGTATGTAAAATTCTAAAAATAGAAAAAATTTAAACAAGTAAATTCAAGAGAAAAACAAAAGAGATGTGTGATCAATGTACAATTTAACAAACTACCAAAAGTCAGACTGAATACTGCAAGTCAAGATATTATAGAGACATTCCCCTGATCTCAGACATTAATTTTGCTTAATAAACGATCAGACATACAGAATGTTCTTTGCTAAAACTGAGAATGATTATAGGATATTACTGTCCTCCAAAACTAATAAATCTGAAGCACACACATGACCTCTTTTGGAGCTGAGCTGCATTACATGTTGTATCTCCCCATAAACTGGCCCACTCTGGATCTCTGTACTGGGATACATCTTTTATCACTTATTTTTAACCTGATACCACATGCTTGCCCCATCTCCTCCCACCACCTTCCACCCTCTCTTCCTGTCTCTCTTACAAGGCTGCATTCACACCTTCTCCTCCATCACAAACCTCCCCTCTTTTTTTCCCCGCTGCTTGTGACATCAAGTGCAATTGGAGACTTGAGGGATTCCAGTAAGAAATTCTTTCGACGCTGCTGTCAGACAGGCCTCAGTCACAGTCTCTACCCCTGTCTGCTGCAGAGGTATACACACATGGCAAATTAATCCCTGTGCCCTGTCTGCCACACATAGCGCTCATGTCAGAAGTAGTGCGCTGCACCGAGTGTTGGGGTGACATTTCCGAAAGACAGACACACTGTTGGAAGCCATTACTTTCAGAAACAACACGCAGAAAGGAGGCGATAGAGAGCGGTGGCAGCTAATGAATGGAGAGATGTGGAAAACAGCAGAAAGAGGGGATAAAACAGGCAGCCTAATGAAGGGTAAATGGAGGGACAAAAATAAAGCAGCTAATGAGACAGATGCATCAACCTGCTGTGACCTTTTCCTCTTTATCTAATCATGCATATCTTATTATGGTCTTTTTATTCACCGTTTACCATTAATAACAGTTGTTGCTGTCTCTGCGGCACCCATGCAGCACTCGAACAGATTACAGCCTCAAATCAAAGCCATTTGTTTACTAAGTCTCATTTGTTTCTGTTAGTCTTTCATCTATTGATTGGATTCATTTCTCCTTAGATATTCCTAGTGTGCTGCACCATGGATCTGCTTTGCAGGTGATGATAAAATAGTCAAAGAGGTCTTTTTTGAGCTCTTTGATGGAAAGAAGAATGTACAGAAAGCAACACTGTCCACAAAGTCTTTCACACCAATTCAGGGCAAAGCCTCAAGTCAAAACTTATTTTTCTCATGAAAACTAAAAGCTGCAGTCTGTAACACATAGCATACATATATCAGCTTCCCTTCACTCTTCATTACGTGATAAAAATTAATACTAAGTCTTGGACCAGAGATCACAGTCAAAGCTCTTTAGAGTACAAGTCTAGGGTGAGTCCGAGTTTTTTGTTTTTTTTTAGTGACATAAGTGTAGCTCAAGTCTGGAATTCAAGTCATCATCTCTGACAAAAAGTGATGCTAGGCAATTTAGTTTGAGTAACAGTTTTATAGAAAGCAAAAAAATGTTGGGTGAACTTTACCTTATAATCATCTGAGATCTAACATAAAACCCCACAGCTGTTACCCCATCAGTCCTGGCCAGGTAGATGTCTTGTATGCCGGCATTTCTCACTGCTGTTTTTCCTACTTGGACTGAATAACCTTTTCATTTGCCACGTGTCAGAAAACACTATTCTTTCTTTCATACAGCGGGTGGATACAGATCGTGTCAAAGTGGGATGTAATGCTATATTGGCCAGCACATATATAAGTATGGGACAACATCAACGGTCTGGACCTGTGCAAGTAAATCAGCAAAAAGAATGCTCTAAATCCCCAGCTTGTTGTTTTAATCATATGTGGAGCCTTCACCAGATGTTTCATCACATCTGCTTCTACACCGACAGGTGCTTCAAATTGACCATACTCAATTTAATTGCTTGGTTACTTTGTTATCCTTATCCAAATGCAGTTTCTGAAATCATTTTACAAGCTAACTAAATCAAGCAGCCATATGCCATAGGTTTTTCACTGGCCTTGGATGAACAGAGCTCTTGAGCAACAACTTCTGTAGCTCTTCCCCTCCTCAAGAACATGAGAAGGGGCTGGAAATTCATCTGTTTTTATAGCATCTTGTTTTCATATCAAAAATGGGGAGTTTGACCAAATGACCAATGGGAGTTTCATGCAGACCAAGTGTTTGCGTCAGAATATAATATTGCTTGTTGAGATGGATGGAAAGTATGTGTTATTTCACAGTCAGAGCATTTTCAAGTAATCAGCGTTGGAGTCCTTCATTATATTCACCTCCTAGAAACTTTTGGTGGGTCCACTACAATAGTTTCTATCCCTGATAGAGCTTCCTGTCCTGCATAAGTTTGGGAAAATAAGAATTTGATATGATCAATGCACAAAACAAATGTTTCCGACTTTACCATTGTTGTCCAAATCTATAGAAATTAAACTTGTTTTACCATCCTAAGCTGGAAAACATGGTCCACAGCAGTGCTGCAAACCCACTGATGCTTTCCTTGCAGCGACTTACCTGAGCCTGCCAGATGGCAAGTACATTTGGCGAAAGGCTTTTGGTATCCTCTTTAGTCGAGGGTAAAAACAAACCATTGTTGAAAGGTATTCTCTTATGGGATGAACAGGAAAAATCAAAGAATGACAAGAAGTTGTTTTGCAAGCTATGCAACAGAATGGTGACTTCAAAGTTGAGTAGCACTATAAACTTGGCAAGGCACATTAAGTACCAACACTGTCATGTTTATGAGAAATTTTAAAAGGTCTGTAAAATTACTGTTTGTACATCAGTGAAGTAATAAACATGCTACACACCATAAGTTATTGGTATCTGTTTAAATGTTGGCAGATTTCAGATGGCAACATTGTGGCTCCAACTCCTGGCAGGCATGAACTGATGGATGGTTGGTACAAACCATTCAGCATCAGACAGCACCATTTTGTATCCATCAAAGCCAAGTGTGAAATTACCAAAACTAGGGAGGCACAAAATGTTGACGGAATCAAATACCCAGCATCCGTCCAATAACACCTCTGTTCAGTAATAAACAACTTGCCTGTTGTTGCTAATAAAATGGTAAAATAATAAAGTATCTATAAGTAAGATATTTACCGTAAAATCAACCTAAATCATTATCATTGTCATCTGGGATGGAAGTAACATTCCTTTTAAGCAATCGGTCCTCTCCATCAACAATGACTTAGTCCCGTTTTTTCTCCTTTTAAACCTAGAGGTACAGTGCGGAAAAACTTCGGTTTAGAGTGTAACCCATGTTTACTTCCTGGTTCCTCAGCCAGTCTTATGAGATTTCCCAGGGTTCCCAAAACACAGTACAGCATTTGGTATCTTATCTTGGCAAAAGAGGAGCAGCCTGCTAACATGGAAGCCAGTAAGAGAAGCGGACCAGACATAGAACAAAATACAACATCACATACATATCCTGTGTAAGTTGAAATTCACAACAGCATTACACTGTTTAAAAAACGGCATATTAGATCATTGTGATAAACAAGCTGTTGTACCGATTTGGGCCACAAGGTGTCAGTATTACTTGTAGCTCCTTTAAATAATAAATGGTTTAGCAGCTCTGCAGCGAATACTGTAATGCAGTTCAATAAATGTAAGACAGGATAGAGAAAACTGAGCAGCTTGAAAAACAAGACCCAAACACAAAATAAAGATATCGATGCATGTTTTGGACAAACTAAATAAAAATTTTCCAAGACTCCAAGTACAAAACCAAATTCATTTGGGGGCTAAAAAAGTGAATTTTGCATGATGTGTCTCCTTTTAGCAACCAATTAGAGACCAGCATGTCTGCCTACCCATGGCATTGAGACATTAGGCATACGGCAATCCCTTTGTTGGTCCTTCTTGGGCTCTTGTGCTCTGGGGGCCCTTTCGGATGTCTGGGGTTCTGGTCTCACAACTACTATTGAGCATTTTTCTTATGGATAAACCATACATATACAAGAACACTCTTACAAACACCCACAGGTGCTTGAATCCAAGTGCTTACAGATACATTTCTATACAGAAAAACATTATAATTAGCTTTGGCTGTAACTAAATACATCTTGCATTAAACAATAGAGCATACTTTTCAGTGATGTTGTCAAATGTGTTCGTTCTTTGTACCTTTGATACTTTTTTAATTGGTTTTGCTGTTCTTTTTATATGTCTTTTTGCAGGTGTAGAAGCACACTCCGAGGATGTTCTCTTGCACCATTTTATTTCCTCTGCTCTATTTTTGTCACGTTTTCTCCCTTTTGATGTTTTGCCTCATCATCTTCTCTTCCTTTCTTTATTTTTTGCCTTTCCATTTCAATGTCCATTGAATGAGATTGTGTAATCCCATTTTTGAAAGGAAATACATTGAAACAGCCTACTTTGCAATGTTTCATCTCGTTTGTTGATCCTTGTACTCCTGTTTTTGTAGTGGCTTGATTTTTGGCTGCATTGAAAGTTTGTTTTAAAAATAGACAGTGTAAAGACAAAGCAACATGTATATAAAGCCTATAGTTTGAAGTTTTGCCTGTAGGCAACAAAGCACTGAAGCAACATTGATGGAAGTAAATGATAATTCATAAAAGTTGAGTTTGCTAAAATATTTTAAAGGAATACTTAATGCAGTGCTTAGGTAGATTATAAAAACGACAAATCTAAGCCTATTTATGACACAGCAGCTGTTTTGTTTTGCTTTGAGCAGATCGTGAAGGTTCATGTAGGTTGAGAAAACAGCAGGGTGAGGTTCAGCGAACACAGTGAAAGTGTTGAGGCTACAGGGATTGCAGATCAAACCAATCGCCTGCGGTGATGGAAGAAAGTAGAGAAGGAAGGAGTGGAGGATGAGGAGAGTTTGACAGAGAGATTTAAGGAGAAGTGCCTTTCTATGGAGCCTCTGGGACTCTCAGGTGTGAGGGAGAAAAGGACGACTGTCTACTTCCCAATCTCATTTCCGCTGAGGGCCTGTCTCTCCATCCATGCTATTTAGGCTTAGCGTGCCGTGTGTGTGTGAGTGTTGGTGCACACAGGAGAAAGGGAGAGAGAGGGGGAGATGGTATCTTCTAACTTGCCTAGAGACATGGCACTGTGTTTCACAGATAGATCAGTAGTAACAACCACTTACACTAGCAGAGCTGTCACATGCCACTGCTAACAAAGCTACAGCTCCCACTGCTAACACAGGTCATATTTATAAAATCTTAGCAGCATGGATGGTACTCATACTGTGCTTAATACTATTTTGGCTGTTTCTACATCTAAATTACATATCTAATTTCGCTTAGCCTGTTAGTAATAAAATTACTCAAACCTCTTTTCATTGTCATTACAAGGTAGCATATACACCCATTACCTTTCCAGTTGGAGCTACACGAAAACATCTGCTGGGTAATTTATTTAACCTAAAGGCTGGGTTTATGCAGTTGGAACATAAATTCAATGCTTTTAATCCAACACTGGGTCAAAAACATTGTTTGTTTATTTAGAGAAGAGACCACAAACCAAATTTTTTACTGACAGCAATGTTTAACCATACAACAACCTGATTAGACCTCAAAACCCTTTCCGCAGGATGAAATCACATATGATAAGATGGTAAAAAAAAATAGGCTGTACAGCCTAATAATGTTAACTTCAGTGGGTTGAGTTAATGACTTCGTTCACAGTGCAGGACAAGTTTTTTGGGGGTCAGTAAAGACCATATTGGCTGTCCTAGAAGTTGGTGAATGACATAATCATCAAATTTACATGATCACCATCACATATAATGTAATGAATTTTATGGGCGAGCAGAATAATTCAGTTTGGAAGTCAAAAATGATGCTCAAAACAGTAAACATTTTTAAAACTACAAAATAAATTTTGTTTATTGATTTTTGTTTTTATAATGTCGGAATTCCAGTTCTCCTTCTTTATTACAGCCTTCAAACTGCCAAGACACTCTGGTAAAGTTACACAGGTTTTTCTTAATTTAATTTATTTAATTTTATGTTTGTTTGTTTACGGTTTTCTAAAGCCTCATCATCTTCATAAACTCCAAGTCAGTCGAGGCAGACAACAGCTAACACTCATCCATGCTCTGGTCTGACCCTCTTAATTTTTTTTTTCCACTGTCAAAAGATGAAAGCTCAGTATGGGAAAATGCTGCAAAGCAAATAACTTGATAGATTCAAGCTTCTCCAGTTGCTACATGCTTATTCATGATGAAGGATTTGTGTAAAGTTAGTCACTCAAAGCAATCGGCTGAATTTCCTTGGAATTTTTTTTTGGAAAAACTAGGTAAATTTGGAATATACATATATATATATATATATACACACACACATATATATATATATACACACACACATATATATATATATATATATATATATATATATATATATATATATATCTATCTATCTATCTATCTATATATATATATATATATATATATATATATATATATATATATATATATATTCTTTGCAGTTCTGGTCTCTTTAAAAATTTTCACTATTAATTAAATAAACAAGTCTTTAGTTAAACAGTGGAGCTTAAATAGTTCTCAATAGTTTGATGTATCTCAAACTTTCACAGAGCAATACAGTTGCTCCCTTAATAGACCCATTGTTTTCCACTCCTCTTCTCACTTTCAATCCCAGTGTTATTTGCAATGCACACAGCAGTGAGAATGAAATATTTTCCATGCCACCACCACTGGAGACACAACATAATGAAACCAAAGATAAAAACAAGGAGAATGGCAATAGAAAGGACATAAGTAGATAGTGCTTGTGTGGAGATAATACAGAAAGATAGAGAGACAGACAAGGACATGGAGGCTCATCCTGAGGGAGGTTCTGGCCTTAATTATGCTAGTGGGGCTCATCAGTCTCCAGGCTGCCCCATTGCCCCCACGTCCTTTCTCCTTGTGGACTGGGAATTCCACATTGTCACTATGTTTGTCCATGGAATTACTCTGACAGATTAACAGCTAAACACCCACAGATAACAGCTGGAGCCAACAGGGACCTTGGTGCCTGGGGAGCATTCCCCTGGAAAAAATGGTATGTAAAAAGCAAAAGAAAAAAAATAGAGGATACAACAGGTTTTGTGCTTACCAATTCATCCTTTCTTTCTGAAAATCTCACAGTAGGGAAGCTAAAATTTTCTTTAATGTAAGCAGCGGAATAAAATAAAAAAGTGGGCCCAAGAGATGAAAAAACTATGTGTAACGAGGATGAATGGGGTAATGTAAGGAGTAAAGAGATAGGAGCAGAGAACCAAGGAAGTCATGCAGGGAGTTGCTAATTGGAACAACAGCAATCATTTTTTTCCCCTCGCTGACTAATTCTGCTCCAGGATGTAATGTTAGTGATATCTTCCACTGTGTCATGTTACTAAAAACCCTTATTCTAATAGCTCAGTGAAATGTAGAAACTGACAAAGGACAAATACCTTATTATTGTAAGGTAGTAACATAACCTCAAATTAATATCTGCCTTTTATGAAAACAAATATGATCTCAAATAACAGCTTGTAAAAGTATTCCTGCTTTTTTAAACTTTTCCACATTTGTCATATTTTTGTTACAGCCACAGTGTTTTGTTACAACTTCAGTGTATTTTATTGAGATTATAAATAATGTCCCAACAAAATGTAGCAAGCAATCATAAAGTGAAGGGGAAGTTGATAGATGATTCAGAATATTTCTTTCGACTATCCATCCATCCATCCTTTGTCTATACCAGCTGTGGGGGCAGGATACACCCTGGACAGGTCGACAGTCTATCACAGGTTTTTGTTGAAGCTAATAAGGTAAAAATTGTTGTGTGCATGTTGTATGTCTTTACTTTAACATCACAACTACAGTTTAGTGTTTAATTTAAAAGTTGTCGAATCAGTAAACAGCAAATTCACATAATACAGTCTAAATACAGCTGTTCTGTGAGAGCCTCAGAGCTTTGTTGAACAGTTAGCATCATAAAGACCAACAGACATGTGCAAAGTATCATTCATAAAATGTGCACATAGAGCTGCCATCAAAAGTAATCACAGTATGACGCAGAGTGATCCTGTATGTAACTGAATGTAAATGCAAATGTTTACTGAGGGCCTCAGAGTGTTTTTAGAGAACATATGAGCACAAACAACATACCAAAGACCAATGAAAGTAACAAACAGGTAGGACATGAATTTATGGACATGTTTAAAGCAGAAATATGTATGTATATATATACATATATTAAAAATCCTGGAGGTTCTGGGTTCAACTCCGTAGACTGCCACTCTAGGTCCCTGAGCAGGACCCTTAACCCCAGATTGCTCCCCGGGCACCACATAGTGGCAGCCCACTGCTCCGCAAGGGGATGGGTTAAATGCAGAGAACACGTTTCATTGGGTTCATCCCAATGACAATAAACATGGTTATTTGAATTATTATTATTAATCCATCACTTAAAAATGGAAAAAAGTACAGCGCAACTTTAAACTGACCAAGATAGACATGACAGGGTTAATAAAGAGAGTATTATTTTTTAAAGAATCTGCAAATTGACCCAGGGTCACTCCAAAGGACCTTCATACATCCCTAGCTCAAGTGTGGGAATCTGTCAACAGGACAATTTCTAGTTGTGCAGTTTCCAAATCTGTCCTTTAAAGAAAAATAGTAAAAGCAACACCCTTGCTGAAAGAAATTGAGCCATTTTGAGGATCTAGCAAACATGTGGAAGCAGGGACTTTTGTCAGATAAATAAATAAGTAATAATTAAGTTGCACATCATCCTAAACATTCTAGCCCAGGGATCACCAACCTTTTTGAAACTGAGAGCTACTTCATTGGTACTGTGTCATACGAAGGGCTATCTGTCCTAGCTTTGAACTAAAGAGTCAGAGCTCAACTTATCTTCATGTAATATAAACATGTTTTTAATGCTTTTAAATCTATGTTAATACAAGTATCAATTAAAAAGAAAGAGCAACTGAATAAATTATAAATTTAAATGATGCTCATTAGAGCATGTTGGTGACATGCTCTAGCCCCACTAGAAAACAGGGTGGCTCAAGAATCCTTTTATGGGCCTTTGATGGAGCTAAAAACAGGGCAATACTGGAAGAAAGCCTGTTAAAGATGGCAAAAGACATAGAACTGGGGTGAACAAGCAGCCAGAATGACAATGGAATGGTTTACATCAAAACATTTCTGTGTGTTGGAATGGCCCAGTCAAAGTCCACCCCTAAATTCGGTTGAGAATCGGTTGCAACACCTACAGTAGCTGTTCACAGACACCTTTTTCCAGTTTACATGAGCTAAGTATATAGTAGACAAAATGTTCAGTGCCTTAATGTGCACAGCTAGTAGAGACACAAACCAAAAGACTCTCTGCTGTGATTGCAGTGAAAGAGGATTCCAAAAAAAAAAAACTTACACAGTGGGATTTATTTAAGGGTATGGGTCTAAAGGCGGATGAATACAAATGCATGACACACTTTTGTTTAATTTGTGGATATGTTACAAAATAAAAATTAAAAAGTTCAAGTGTGTTAAAAGTTTTGAAAAGGACTGTAATTGTGCTTGTTGCTTTAATTTAACAAACTAATCTGCCTGTCATCATTAATAAAAGTCAGAAAGACTATGACTTGTTAACTTTAATAGAGCAGAATTTCGCTGTCATACTTTAAACATTAAAGGAGCTGAAGTTCTTTTGTAGAACAAGACAAAAGAGAAATCACAGTTATTTTTATAGCATGGGATGACTCAAGCATTTCACAATATAAAATCGGTGCTTTTAACTGCAACATATGGCAGATGTAATAATAAATACCAACTGTGTAAATGTACGATAAAGATAGGTCTAAAAATTGGAAAATAAATAATAAAAGGCTAAAAAGAATGTCGCAATAAATGTGTTTAGGCCTCAGACAAACAGTGGTGCTGAAATATACAGTTACACTACACAGGTGTCAGATTTCATATTGCTTGCAAACAAGACTGCTTAAAGGGAACGCTTAACAGCATCTAGCATCATTTTACCTTGAAATGTGTTGTGTAGCTGTGGTGAAGTGCCCACAGAGTAAATTAAAAGCTGTTTACATTTATTATCTTGCTATGATATTGCTACTCGAGTGGGCTACGATCTTTTCATTACGTATCAGTTTTGATTATGACAATATGACAGACAAATGCAAAGCGGCACGTTGAGCAGCGATGGCATTCTCTCCGCTCCTGAAAAAGATATCACCCACTTTTAGCTCTGTGTCCAAGGGACCTGCTATACCTGTTGTCTTGATAAAGGCCAGCTTTTCTGGAGTAGACAACAGTGTCAGACTGAATGACTTCTGTGATTGAGTATTAATGAGGGTGGAGAGGAAGGGAAAGCCTGATGTCTGACCTGTGTTAGTGGTGGGAGGGCCTCTTTGGTGCAAGCAACTACCCTCTTTGTGTTTTAAAGTATTTAGTTATCTATTATGTATGAAGGATTAATCTCCTTCTGCTCCCTGCAGCAGTGGGATATCTGCTCCTCAATAGCCTTGACTGTCAGGCTCCATGCTTGTTTGCAGGTTGAGAGCCCCCACCACCACACACCTCTGGTCCCAGAGTCCTGTTTAACCTTGAAGACGGAAAGATACAAGTCTTGCTAACGATCAAACCTGCTGCCGGTCTCTGATGGAGAACTGGTGGCTCAGGTCGTCTGGGACAACAACAGGGTTAAGCAGTTGGTGCCGCTGTGAAACAAAGACACACAAACCAAGCAACTGTACAGTACAACACATTCACACAACCGCTACACATGATGATTCCTGCACATATATTTACATATATACACACAATGAGTCTGTGGGGTTCAGCTGCACATAGACAGCTTAGAATTGGCTTGTTTCATATGCATATAAATATTAATAAAAGATCCTCGACGGGCCACAGTCCAGCTATGCTCCTGTAATCTCTTACAATTGAAAGCCAAGGCTCATGAGATGAGAAGGAGCAGAGGCAGAGGAAGAGGGAGCGAGGGAGAGAGATAGGAAAATGGAAAGAAAGAGAGAGCATAAAAGGCCTTTGTGATTCATCATTCTGAAAATGTCTCAGATGTGGAGAAGGTCTGTAATCCATCAAAATCTCTTTTCTTATTAAATTCTTCAGGATACATTTTCCACTCCCTAAATGTGGTTCACTGTCCCTTTTGATTTGATGCACAAATAGATAAAAGTCCAAGAACTAAGTGAAACACCCAAGTCTTTTGAAAGAAAGATTCATGAAATTATGTTAAGATGCATGTACACTAAAGCACTTTGGTGCAGCACAAATGAGTAAGAAGTCACATTTTCTTGTCAGTATCAACAGCGTTCATCAAATGACTCAGTGGAATCAAAGCTGGCCCAAGGCACAAGCAAACCAAGCTGCTATTTAGAGCCTCCAGGCCAGCAGAGGGAATACACAGAAGAGAAATGTCAAAAATCAGTTCCTTATTGGTAATGTTTTCCAAGAACGAGCTTTTAACTTTGTGCTTATGGTTTTTGAATGTAAAACCTAAAAGAAGTTCAAATCTTTTCTATTTTAAGTCATGCTTTATTTTTTTAAATCATCATATTATACCATTAGTTTAGGAATTTATGCTGCTTGTGTCTGTGCTAGAGTCACATTTCATAGATTGCAAACTGATTTACGTGACTCATTTTTACTCAAAAGCTAATTGAACTTGACACCTACCTCCCAACTCTACAGAGTCTGCATGAATAAAATGTGACATGACTATTTGACCAAGCATGTCAGACAGATAATTTTGTTTCCACAGGGTATTTATCGCTTATTATTGAGTTTTAAAAATGTAAAGGGAATAATGCTAAGATCAAACCAACAATGTATTCTGATGTGGTCAGTTTAATTAAAATCTGTTATTGAAAGCCATGGATGGGTGTCAAATACTCAACAAAGCAATGATAGTGTCTCATTGGGGACTGGATTATGATAGGTTTAAGTGAAAGCGGCTCCTAAGTCTAACTCTCCTTTTTGCTCCATCATCTTCTGTCAGCTCAACCCTGCAAAACAGCAAGACTGTTCTTGAAAAAAAAAAAGAAAAAAAACATCTTTCAACTTTAACATATAAGTGGACGCAATCTGATCAAATAAATCAGATGATCCGTAGGACTTTATTTTTTGACAGTCACCTTGGTTTAGTATTTTGGACATCGTGGTTGTGATTTCTTTTGGTATTGCTGTGTACGGTGTTCTTTATACAGTTCCCGCTTTTGCTTGGAGACTCTTGGTTCTTTCATGTGCTCTTCAATTTCTGTTTCAAGGTTGTCTTGAGCTTTTGATTTGCTAGATGTTTGTGCTCTGTGTTCCTTGTCTCTCAGCTACCGTAGTCTTTGTCCCCTCCCAGCTGCCATTCATGTCATTGATTAGACTCACCTGGTTCCCATGTCACTGATTATCTTCCCAGCACCTACATGCAATATATATATTTTAAAAATGTTTCTGTTCATTAATGAAAAACCTTTTGCTTTGACTCTGTTTGCCTGCCCCTCTTCATTTTGGTCCTTACAGCTCGACTTAATATGACAACTTTGGTATTGCACCCAATGTTGGTTAAGGTTTAGCTATATTTATTCATCTGGAGACAAAATACCCCTAACCAAACATGGACAATGAAAGAGAACACAGTATTAAATAGGAATCATTGAGAATTTGAAGCACAGTCACAGAGGGAACAAACAGTCTTAGCTAAGTGTTGGGCTATTCCTGCGTCTCAGTCCTCTTCATTACGCATGATCTAAGGGATTCACTTATAAACTAAGATTTACTCCTAAAGGGTCGTCTGAAAATCAAACACCTTTGTGTGCATTCTGGAGATGTTACCTTTGAAAATAGAAAGTGTTTAATTTTGAATTTTATAAAAGAATAAATAAATCTGGTGTCTTTTACTACACAAGCAATTACCTTAAAGACAATCTGCAAGGTATTTCTAAATAGCTAACTTTGGAAACCTACAGTTAAAAAAAAAAAAAAAAAAAAAAAATAGAACATAAATCTAGATCCAGCATCTCTGAGCTTTTTCCTTCATGTCCTGGAAACATTGGTGCAGGGATCCTGCTGTGGTGCCAAGGACAGAATCCCTTGTGGGTTTCCCATCACTGCCAACTCAGTTTGTTGTAGGGCACACAATGACAAGACTCCTGGCACACACAAACACACACATACACAAAAGGGCATTTAAAGCTTATGAGGGTGCATATTGTGACCTTTTCTAATATCCAAACATAAGCATCTCCTGAAGTCAGACGTTCTCAATGTGTAACCTAGACTAAAATTCAAAATCAGATGTGAACAGTTGGCTTTTTCTCTTTTTATGGGTTCAAATTCAAAATTAAATTATAGGTTTGCCGATGTACAATATCATTTTACTTCAAACAAAGAACAAAGCATGTCACTAAGCTATTCTTTTTCTTTCTCACTGTCAAATTCATCTTCTCAATAGTCATTATTTATCGCTGCTTGTAACAATCCACTTTTTAAGCTGCAATTATGGGAAAAGAGAGAGAAAAACAGACAAAAGCAGAATAAAAGTCATAGAAAAGGTGCATGAGCACTGGCCACCACCAGTGACTTTCTAATGAGGTAGTTGCCATGGAGACAGGACTTTATGAGACTCTAATAAAGAAGAGGCCTTGCACTGTACTACAATGTGTTTCTGTATCTGTATTTGTGCCATTACTGCAGCTGTATTGAGCTCCCATCACTGTATTGAAAGCCAGGTTGAAATGTTATAAAGTTTGCCCTTTCTTAAAAGGATTGAATGCAGCCCTGTGGCGTACCCCAGCTCTCTTACTGTCATTATTCTGAAGACGACACTCTACAGGGTTTCACATGCCTAATTACAGTCCTGGCTTGACCTTGGCTTCGTGGCTGCCTTGATTTAACCAAGTAGGCCTAAAGCTGCAGCTGTAGCTACAGCCTCTGCCTCTGTGTGCTGCCCTGATGCCGAAGTATTGGGAGGGAAATCAGCTGGGGAACCTTTGCATAATGCTTCCTGATCACTGTTAATACAGTAAGTGAGTGGCCTTGCCTTAATTTCCCCTCATGGACAGGATAAATGGACAGAAAACTTCATGAGTAAAATACGAAGCAGAGAAAGACAGAGAATGCCAACAAAAACAACTGAGAACTAAAACCACCTCATCTTGACATATTTATTAATATTTACAAGTGAGTAGTGTTCCTATTTTTATATCTGTGGGCTTGTGTATGAACTGAACAAAGGGGAGCATACAGAGTAAAGTGTAATAACAAGGTGAGACTAATTATTTGATGTCTATGTTATCTATATTATTTGCCACAGTTAAATAATAAGCAAATAAGGATTTTTTTTCCTTGCAGAGAAAAATTGTCTTTGGTTTCACTGGGGCCTACATGATTGATAAAACCAAACCTGTAACTTCTTTGTTTTGAAGAGCCTCAAGTGGAGAAGTGCGGTAAGGGGAACAATATCTGCTCTCTAGCATTGTGTGGCCACTTCCGTGCAGCCCAAATTCACCATTAAGAATTCCCAAGGGACATATATTAGAGCTATAGTCACACTCATGGCAATGCAAGGCAAGTGTATTTGCATGGCACTATTCATACACGGGGTAATTGAACATTTTTTACAGGAAAACAAAGAGATTAAGATGAAACTCATTGAAAATCTCAAATACATGTAAAACACCAAATGCACACTAAAAACAAGATACATCACAGGAAAATAAAAAATGTGTACAATGCAAATTAAGCAAATAAGACATGATAGGAGGGGGATTATACAGCAATCATTGTTCCTTATGGGTAACCTGACATACACAGTGATGTTTTCTGTTCTTATATAAAGGAACGTATTCTGCCCATCTCAGGTTTTCAGGGAGTGTGTTTCAGAGCAGAGGAACTGTTAGAGAAATGTGAATGTAATCATTTTATTTTCATTAAGTTACAGGCATTTAGTCTGTTACAAGAGCTGCCTTGCAGGAATGTTCTATTGTTTTAACTTCACACAGAAAGAACAAATGCTTCTGCCAGATAAGGAATGTCTTGCCTTATCCAGCTGTGTATGTTAATCCTACACCCCTCTTTGTGTGCTGACCCCCATGTTGTGGATTCCTGAACCCCCCTTGTCCCTTCTTTGAAGATGATAATAAAGACAGAGAGAAAGAGGTGGCACGGGGCAGATGAGCCAAGACTGTCAGGGAGCCGGTTCTCTGTTTCTGGCCCCTCTGCCCTCTTCTGCAGAAAAGTCTAAAGTTGTGTTTGTGTGGTTTTCTTTGTAGGATAATAAGGGGTTATCCATCATAACCCTATCAGGAACATATAAAATAAGAGTTGCCTCCTTTTGTCTAGTTCTCATCCTGGTAACACTGAGAGAGTTAGTCTAACAACCTGAGGGGCCTGAATGGTTACATGACCAACAACTGTGTTCTTTTTTAAAAAAAAAAGCATCAACAATATCTTATAATCTATTGGTCAGTGCTCTGACACCAGATAAGCTACAGCGATCTGAGGACCAATTAAGAACATGTCCTGTTTCATTCTAGCATTTTTAAGTCGTTAAACTAATTTAGTCAATAGTCTTGATGTGGTTATTAAAATCTAGGTGTTTGCTTGCTCTCTGGTCTAGTTGAGTGTTGATTTCTAAGTTTGCGACCAAACACAATGACTTATGTCTTCCCTTCATTAAGCTGTAAGTGTCAGGATCTGTATAATCTCCAACAACAACAAAAAACTAATACCAATAATTGTGACAACAAGTACATGTGACCCGACTAACCCTGAACCCCTTCCGCTGAATAAATGTGCTAAAATTAAAGATAGGACTTTTAAAAAATGTTCTGTGTGAGATTTGTGACTCTGATAGAGGCTTTTAAAACATTTTTACCAGGATGCCAATATATCTAACACATTAAATTCATTTTTCAAATTTGTTGGTCCCTATGAAGTATTTCATGAAGTCTACGGGCAGTTTTGCTACTAATTTTGTATTCTCTAGCTGCGTGTTGTTATTGTGCTTCTGTGGGTACAAAAAGCTTTTTGTTCACATTAACTTTAAAGCCACCAGATAAATCAGTGTCTTGCTAAAATGAACTTTCAAGTAGACGTTCAAAGATTCATGCAAACTGTTGCACTTTTGACTAAACCTTCCACTTTCTCAAAATCTTGCATCACACTATCTGCAGTATCTTGGTGTATCCAGTTTCTTTCTACAGGCACAGTTGCCAGTAAGCCTCTTGTGGAGTGTGTTTCTTCATGTATTCATCATTTGTGCAGGACAAGGTTGCAAGATACTGTGCACTGCGACAGCTAAGAGAGGGCAAAAGGCAGAGAGTATCCGATGTTCATGTCATCAGTAAGGACTTAAAAAAAAGAAGACAATGACCCAAGAGCTCAATTTGCTAAGATTGATGAAATGTCTTTTAAAAGTTACCTGAAGTAACCAGATATTATCTGCTTTGGCACAGGGTAAAAACTCCAATTTTGTTGTAAACAAAAAAGAAACTGGCAACACGAATAAACAATAGACTATGATGTTATGAGGAGTATACACCTGAAAGAGTTAACTTAAAAATGTATTTAGTACAGTAAATGAAGGAAATAAAACCAACAATGTGAAACACAAAGTCATGTACTTTCAATCAAGTCCTGGCATCGATTGTAATCTGTTTCTGCTTTGTGTAGTGTGTAAGTATTGGGAAGATGGGTGTAAACTTTGCAGCACTGTACAGTGTCACTCGTTGATGGTACTTAATTTCAAACATTTCAATTCACATAATTCAATAAAAATGGTTTTAACAAGTCCCTAAGTAACATCATAATTAAAGACAAAATTTAGAGGGATATTTCAGATTTGTGTTTATATGTTTTAAAATAAGAGTTATGTACAAGTAGGATATTTTACCTTTACCATGACATCACTGTCTCATTTTATTGTTTTCTCCCACTTATTGATGAACATCTAGTGATGTAAGTAGACTTGTCTGTATAGGGTCTGCTAGTGTTGCCAAGTGGTCAAGGATTATGAGTTGAATTACTCAGCACATAGGTTGGACTGCCTTGCTGTTGGAACTACTCCCAGCATTTATAAGGATAAAGTGACTGAATCTTAATCAGGACGGACAGAACGTCTGCATAACACAGCATGAGACAGTAAATATGCTTTTTGAATGTTGCATCTAATTTGGAGTGGTGGCACACGTGCAGTATACACTCAGCGGCCTCATGATTGTGTATACTTTGCCAGGACCAGGTAAGACTCACATGTACCTTCCAAACTACCTTAAATCTCCATCACATCATCAATGTGTCAGATACATTGGTCATTCCTTTAGTCCATACAGACATTATAGCATCATGCACTTCCTGCAGATTTGTTTACTGCACATCAGTAATTGTGAATCTTCTGTTGCCTTACTTTCCAAAGTTGATATTTTGGATTCAGATCTGGTGATTGTGAAAGCAGTTGGAGTATAACAAGCTCATTGCTATGTTCAAGAAACCAGTTTGAGAAGATTTTTGTTACATGTTACATAATCCTGCTAGAGATAGCCATCAAAAGATAGGCACGTTGTTGTCATAAAGTAATGGACCTGGTAAAGGGCAATACTCATGTAGATTTAAGCATTTAAATTATCCTTGATTGGTAATACGGGCCTCAAAATGTTCCAAGAAAATAGCCCCTACAACATTACATGCCCACTGATCTGAACCATTGATAAAAAGCAGGATGGGTCTATGCTATGATGTTGATTGTGCCAAATTCTGAGCTTACTGTCTGAATATTGCATCTTAATAAAGACTCATCAAACAAGGAACATCTTTTTTTCCAATTGGTAATTGTCCAGTTTTGTTGAGCCTGAGCTGACAGGGATGCCGTTCAGTTTGATCGTCTATTGTGTGCTTCCAATTTGCTTCTAGGTTCAATGTGTCATACACTCATAAGTCATAATCCGAATACCTTGGTTGAGGATGTGGTTATTAAAGCTTCTGTTGCCTTTTTATCAAACAGTTTCCTCATTCTCCTTTGATCCCTGACATCAAAGTATTTTTGTTCACACAGCTGTCACTTACCAGATATTCATTGCTTTTTTGGACCATTCTCTGTAAACTCAGGAGGTGGTTTTGCATGAAAATCTGAGGAGATCAGCAGCTTCTCCTCCCTTAAATCACCTTTCTTCTCTGGTCTGACACTTTCTTGAGCTCTAGCAAGTTGTCCTCACAAGGTGTAGATGACATAATTCATTGGCTTGCTTTCAATTCTGTGATTTTTTTTACGGTAATTTATGTGTTGTACTTAATGAAGTTGCTGGTGAGTGTATTTGGCATCTATAAGCTGTGATGGTGTAGAATTTTTCAAAATCTTTGGAAACTGAATATGCTACATTGATATGTTATCCACCTGGAATCCTGTGGAAGTTACTTACAAGGCTAATGGTTAACATTCACTTGTTTCTGTGTCAAGATGGGTCACATGCATTATACTAAGAGGGATATCCTTTAAAGATACATATCGGCATTTCATATAATGACTCACAAACATGTCCCCTTTTCAATTTATTCACTCAGTAAACCTACTATTAGAAGATACTCTAGCAGGATCAAGGTCCTGGGTTCCAACCCTGAGTTCAACATGGGGTCTTTCTGCATGGAGTTTGCATGTGCATGTGTGCATGGCTGTTTGTCCTGTATGTCTCAGTACTGCCCTGTGATGTTAGACTGGCAACCTGCAGTGTATACCCCGACTCTCACCCATTGACTGCTAGAAATGGGCACCAGCCCCCCCCACACCTGTGTGACCCCACACGGACAGGCGTGTATAGAAAATTGATGGATGGTAACAGATTAGATATAAACTGTATTTTAAACATGCACTATATCTATAATTTTTTTTAAAGCCATGAGGAATTTCCATTATTTTTGTGAAACCTTACATACTATGGTGGCATGTGAAGTGTATAGAAAGCACGGCTTTTGAGGAGATTGAGAATGATAGCTAAGCTGTTGTATATCTTTCTTGTATTAGACTAGAGGTTTTCTAAGATCAAATTCCTCCAAGCAATGTAGGTCTTGTAGAAAAATCTCACTTGATAGGCTATTAGGCATCTCTTTCTCACCAACAGTGGACTGCGTGGTGTTCCTGTTTCTTCACACAAACAGATCCATCTGACATGACAGACCTTAACCCCGCAGGGCCCACTTAACTCGAAACAACATTAATTGAATCTAGCTCTTGTGAAAACACAAGAGAAAGCCAATTGCATGAAATCAGACAGAATAGGAGAAACGGGGGATTTGGAGCAGGAGTAAATGGATGTCATGGGTAGAGATCTGACGTGTTTTGAAGCGACTGAGATGCAAGACTATGATGTGCTGTAATCTGATTATTAGCCCAAATCAACTGAGATTCCTCTGAAAACGCAGCTTTATGGGACAATTCTCACAGCTATCTAGTTAGATCTCATTATCTATTTCTGCTGTCTGTCTGCACTGTCTCACTGCTGCAGGTAATGGAGCTCTATTCTCAATGTATCGCTTGTATCAGTGTTCCTTCAGGCATCTCCATGAAGATAAAGCTGACCTTACTGGTATGTAATCATCCTCCTCCACATCGCAGGTGAAAAAGGTTAGGCCAAGGATCTCCGAGTACATGGTGGGAGCATGTAAGCCGGGCGCAAGCATTGCACTTAGAAAGAAAAACACACAAAGCAAACAACTCTCTGCAAACACACTGCTTCTGCTCACCTCAATATAACCCTTGTGTTTACTCCCCTGAAAGAAAAAAAAATATATCACTCTGTCTCACTCTGTCTGAGGATTATTTCACTGGATAGAGGCTGATAATATAGACCTACAGAAATCTGGAACTCCTCCCTCTACAAATGTCAGATAAAGTCATCATCATCATTTTATTACACAAAGCCGATTACTCCTGCAGCCAGGCGCATATGGGGATAAAACTGGGGATCTGCTAGAGAGCCTTGTCATAAATTGGATTTCCTCTTGCCTATATCCTTAAATATAGATTTATTATCCATTAACACACCAGTTTCCCACGGTGTTGCAACATGGGGATTTACTTTAATGAAAAGGAGTAATATGCTACATAAAAAGCATTATTTACATTCTGGGTGTTTATTGCATTTGATTGGGAAAATGTAAATGGATGAGACAGCAATAAAAGGAAAAACAATGCATTCTGAAACATAGCCAAGTCATTTAAAAAGTACATCTGAATCCTACTAGCAAAGATATATTAACTTAAAAAACAATACTGCACTTTTAATTACAGGTATATCTTAAGTTAGAATATCACTGAAAAGCTCAGCCTGGCTTCAGAGCTCATCATAGCACTGAAACAGCTTTGGTGAAGGTCCCTAACAATATTCTCATGGGCTCAGATAATGGACTTGTGTCAGTACATGTCCTGTTAGTGCTGCATTTGATACAGTTGATCACAGTATTCTTCTAGAAATACTTGAATATACTGTAGGGATTAAGGAAAAAGCATTAGGCTGGTTTAAATATTGTCTGTCTGACAGATTCTAGTTTGTCCATGTTAATAATAAAGCTTCTTTAAACTCTAGGGTCACTTGTGGAGTATCACAGGGTTTAGTCCTCGGGCCAATTCTCTCTACTATATATAAATACCTCCAATTGGTAATATTATCAGAAAGCATGGGATTAATTTCCAGTGTTATGTATTCATAAATCCTGACAAATCCAGTCAATTACTACAGGTGTGTCTTGATGACGTCAAAACCTGGATTGGCAGCTGTGCGTTACAATATTTGTGTTAGATCACATATTTCTCCTATTTTAGCTTCCTGTTAAATCAAGAATATAATTTAAAATTCTCCTTCTCATGTATAAAGCATTCAATAATCAAGCTCCATCATATATCAGAGCTCTGATTACCCTATATGTTCTTAATAGAGCACTTTGCTCTCAGACTACAGGTCTAATGGTGGTTCCTAGAGTCTCTAAAAGTAGAACTGGAGGCAGATCCTTTAGTTAACAGACTCCCCTCCTGTGGAACCAATTCCCAATTTTGGTCTGTGAGGCAGACACCCTGTCTACTTATAAGACTAGGCTTAAACTTTACTTTTTGATAAAGCTTATATAGTGGCTTAGGTTATACTGAGCTACCTTTTTAGTTATGCTGCTATAGAGTTAGGCTACTGGAGGACATCAATATCTATTTTTCTCACTGCTGATTTCTCCCACTGTCAGTCGAGGCAGATGACCGTTCTAAACTGGGTTCTGCGGGAGGTTTCTCCTTGCTGTTAAAGGGGAGTTTTCCTCTCCACTGTCACTTCATGCATTCCATAGAGCGGAAACATTTTGACCAATCTGTCTGTATGATAAAGTGCCTTGAGATGACATGTATCATGAATTAGTGTTATATAAATAAATATTTTAGTAATACAATTCAAAGACTGATTATGACTTACAGCTAAAAAAAAACAATTTGCAGTTTCACAGAAAATAGGAATATTACATAAAATCATTACAAAAGTGATGTTTTACATAACAGCATAATCTTGATAGTTTTGGTAAATGGTAAATGCCTTGTATCTGTATAGTGCTTTATTAAGTCCAATGGCCCAAAGTGCTTTACACTACAGTCAGTGATTCACCCGTTCATGCACACAGTCACATCCTGTTTTACAGCAGATAGTTGTTGATAGTCTTGACAATGAGGTTAAGCCATAAAAGAACATTGCCACGGAAGCTGGAAGATCAGTCCAGTATCTCGGAATGATAAAATGTTGAGTGAAAAAAAAGTGCAATTTAAAAAAAAATACACTAACAACAAGGACAACCACAGTGAAGAAGAGTGTGAACCAAGGCCCATACTGTCATGCTTGGAGATAGTTTCCTGACTCACATGCAGAATGATTAACAGGAGTTGCACTTTTTTCCAAAGGTAAATGTGCACACAGGCTGATTTGTGAATCCAATGTTCTGCAGTGTGGTTCTGAGAGTTGAAGGCCATAGTTTGGGAGGCAATGGGATCCTTGTTGTGGATCGTGGATGGAGGGGGCACAGTGAGGATCCGAGTTCCAGGAGTGAAGATGATGGAGGTTTTAGATCCAGATGGAGGGTGGAGAGCCCTGCAATAGACTGGCGACCTGTCCAGAGTGAACCCTGCCTCTTGCCCATTGACAGCTGGAGATAGGCACCAGCACCCCTCACAACCCGCAAAGGATAGATGTGTTAGAAAATGGATGGATGGTGGAGAGTGTTGGAGAGAGAGCAAGTAGTTAATGGCAGGGGAACTTAGAGCTGTGGTGGACAACTGTGGCACAATAACATCAACTAACAAAGCTAATTATGAGGTGAGGAGCAGTCATCCTGCACCTCCGGAACAAACAGTCTGACAAATGACGAAATTGCACACAGGTGTGTAGTATGCAGCAGGCCTGCCACTCCTTTCAGTGAAGATCCTCTGTTCAGAGTGAGGCATCATACAAACATAAACCCACATACACCAGGGGTCCGTTCTTCGTACGTCGCTAACTCAGTTAGCAGGATTTCATTGTTGACGATTTGGCATGATCTTGGATCGTTTGGTTCTTCGAAAGACATCCTGCACTTGTTGTCATAGCAACATATGCGGCAGCTTAAGCCTGCTCAAGAGCAGGCTTATTTCATGTAAACAAGATTAGATCACGGCTGTATAAGCGGAGGAGATAGGGAAGTCTGTCGTAGCCATGTCCATTTTTACGACAGCAACCTGTTGCGGAAGGTGCAAGAATAATTTGCAGAGTTTTTCGAATTAATCGTGTATTGCGCAATAGACAGGATCCTTTAGCGCAGCGCGACAGTGTAATTGTAGAGAGATTTTTCTTGGTGGCTGTTATAAACAGACAAACACATCATTTAACAGTGGCTTTTAAAGAGGAAAAAGTGGTGTTGGAGCCATAAATCTAAAATATTTAAGTTATTTGTATGATGGTTTGCTTTTTATTTTTATCCTATTCAGTAAGAAGATTTGTTCGGGCCATTTTATTGTGAAGTTTAGTTTACTTTGAAAGGCTTGCTTCCTGTCGAGCCGTATATTGTATTAGAAAAAACTATGGATGGATTATCTAGCCATGGAGCGATACAGTTTTACCCTGTAAACTGTGGATGACTTGGAAAAAGAAAATTTTCATTTTTTATGGATAAAGATTTTTTTTGTTTGTTAAAATTCCCAGTTTGCACGTGTCCTTTACTTCCCGTGTCTAAGGAATGACACTGAAATTTGGATCTCTTGACATAACAAGTGCCTTTTTAAAATAAAGTATAATAATTAAAGGCTACCATTTTCTAGAATATTCTTCTATTTCACTTTTACTTGTCCCCATGTTCTAGTGGGTCCCGTGGAGGCTCTGACATAAAAGAACAAAGTAAATATGAGATTATTAAAATGCAAAAATTATAAAGTGATAGGAACATCTACCATGGATGGACAGTATTTACGCATTAATTTGTCCGCTGCTTTTTGCCAGCCCTCTCTCCTGGCTTTAACAGATTTTTAGGTGTTTTAATTAATGACTCAAATTCAGCATAACCTTCGATTAAAAGCTCTTGTTCTGCTTGGGAGAAAAACTGTGGGCTTTCTTTGTCCATGCTGAACAGCCAATAGCAGCGTTGCTGATCAATGTTTCTACTATCGATACATTTCCCCTTTTAAACGAACGCATGAACGCGCAGTTGTCTCAGATAACTCAATCCAGCCATACTAATCGTAAACAACAGGTGTGTTTGAAGAACCCAATTAGCCGGATCATGATTAGCCGGATGAAATCATCTTGGATGTGTCATTTGATCTTGGATGTTTTAAGCAACATACGAAGAACGGACCCCAGGACTGTGACATATGTAAGAGCTTGAGAGGATTTATAAGGTGTGGAACAAAGGCTGGAGCCAGTGCTTCAAGAGGGACAACAACGGCAGACTGTTGTATGCATTATGTTAATCTACTCCTGCTCAACTGTTGCATTGATACAGAAAGTCATGCAAAACAAGCCCAATCCAGGTGTTGAATATATACACCTTACAGGACACAAACACACTTTTCAGATGGAACAATGTCTCTGTGTGTAATCAGTCTAAATATTTTAACTGAATTACTAGGGGGGGAAATTATATCTTGAATGAGAACCTTTTGTATTGGCTCTACGATGTGAGTTTAACTTGGCGTAACTGAGCTAAAAAAGTACGGTGCAAAACCCTTTCTGCTCATATTATTCAGTGTATTTATGGTGGTAAGACATATAGGTAGTTGTCCATGTACAAAAATGCTGCATTTATGCATTTCTGTATCTCCATGATTGTTCCATGCTTTGAGGGTCAGACTGTTTCTCTCCCTGCCTAGATTCTGTTGGCAGGATTAACGGTAGGACAAGATGTTCAGTAAAAGCTCATAGTTAGCCATGCCAAACATTGCATAATGCTTCATTTAGCACAGCAAAAATGTGAGGATTTGCTCTCAGACCTCTGACCTACCCATGGGCCCTCTCTGGGTGGATCAACCTTCAGTGCATTTTAGCAGATGGATTATGTGCGTTGTGATTTCCTTTGGCTTAGTAGCTTGAATATGTTTTTTTCCTCTTAGGTGAGCTTTGTTCTCTGCTTGTCACAAACACAACTGACAAGCCAATGCCTGCTTGTTCTACCTTAAAAGCATCAACTACTACTAGTAAGAGCAGTGACAATATGTGGTGGTTTCACTTTCTTCTCTTTAGAGGCACTTCCTAACAGAGTCAAGAGGTATATAGTTTAAGTGTACAAGAGTTGATTTTCCTTCTGGCAAATATTGAAGCATGTCACTGATCATGAAACATTAAACAAAGATTTGCGAGGAGCATGCAAAGACTTTTTAGAATGCCAAATACTTTTCACTTCCTATCAAATAATGCCCAGCTCTTTATACATGAAATATTAATTCAGAGATTTGGTTGGTAAAAACATGTTTTTTTGGCTAACAGCAGATAGGTATTTGATTATAAAGAAGTATTTGAAATATTAACATGCTTCACTTGTCAGAAACAACGAGGTTGTGTTTTTTCAATGTGAAACTTTTTATCTTAGATGTTAGTCATTTTTAATATAAAGGATAAATTAGTAAGACATTTACTGTAAAATTAACCAAAATTATCCTTGTCAATCACTCAGGATGGAAGTAACATTCCCTATAATCAATCGAGGGAGGGATATTCTGATTTGAAAAACAAGGTGTCATTATTACTTATTGCTCCTTTCAATCATGTTTTCCATGCAACCTAATGTAGTCTCTCCAATTGAAACCAGATATTTACATACACAATCGAAAGTTGCTTAAGGAAAACAATATTTGGGAGTGAATATCATAAAGGAAAAAGTAGACAATTATCGCATAAAGAGAAGAGGACAAGGAAAAGGTGTGGGAGTAACAGAAGAACCCAGCACTCATTAATAAGATAAAATAAGAAATTCCTTTATTGTCCCATAATGGGGAAATTTGGGTAGTACAGTGGCAAAGACACAGACAGAGTTACACACAATTGATAGTTGTGAAAAAAGAACAAGCGAGTCTAATCTAAAGTTAAGTCAAAACAACCAAAACAAAACAAAATAACAACAAAAAAAAAAAAAACGTAGTCCGTGGGCCAGAATCTGTAGGACGTCTCCTTAAGAAGTTTTGTATGAACTGTCAAGGGGCAACTGTCTTCCACTGATGCAGGGGATACAAATTCTGGCGGGTATAACTCGTTTGGCACGACACCTGTTGCCTGTGGTATCCTAGCGCAGCAGGTCTCGGTGATATCACAGTAAATTGGGCAAAGTCTGGGCTATTTCTGCCCTGTGATGGACTGGCGACCTGGCCAGGTTGTACACCGCCTCTCGCCCACTGACAGACGGAGATCGGCACCAGCACCCCTCACGAACCCAGCAGGGATAAGCGTGTTAGAAAATGAATGATGGATGGACTGGGCTATTTCTTTTTCCTTGCCATAAAGATCTTTGCCAAATGGGCGTCAGAAAATGCTATTATTGGGATTTCTTCGTCTGAAAACAAATGTTTACAAACCTTTTACGGGCGCAGCCATGAAGACGTGGTTGAACGCGCTCAGCTGACAATACAGCGATCTGATTGGCTGAGCAGCAAAAATCGAATCACATGACCTCTTGGGCCGGAGCGACACAGTTTAGATTTTTTATCAGCTATAACATATTAATGTGTAAGTGAAAACGTGGGAACATTGGTGTTTTGAGATCACTGTTATGTGTAGCAACTTATCCCGGTGCAAGAAAGTTGCCCCTTGACAGTTCTTACGAAAAGTCATCCTACAGATTCTGGCCCATGGCCTAATGGCTAGAATAAAAAGTAAAAAGTAAGTACTAGAGTAAATATTGCACAATTGTTAATAATATGGCATATTCAGGTAAAAATAAGATAACATAACTTAAGATAATATACAATATGCATAGTAGTACAGCGGCATCTCGAAGTAGCTAAAGGGGGTAAAGGGTAAGGAGGACTTTGAATACTGAGGCAGGAGGGATGATAACATTGAAACTAGCTTGATCAGGGAAAAATGGTTAACAATGGTGGATGAGATACACAAAACACCCGTTAAGTCATCCAGTTTAAAATGCAATTCTAGTAAGATCTAAGGAAATGTAAGTATGCTTAAAAGTATCTACTAAATATGATCATTTTGGGATTTAGCAACTATCTAAATATCTGTTTTTTTAGCCATGCAAATGGTGACTGGGGACTACAATACTGCCTGGATCTGTAAAATAAACAACAAAAACACACCAGACACATATGAAGTGTAACATTTTTACCTGTGTTTCAGTGAATTAGCTGGCTGAGACCAACTAAAGTCAACCAATTGTGTCTGAATTTCCAACATCTTATGTAGAATTCTTTCTCCACTCTTGAATGATGGATGATTCATGGACAGACCTCTCAACTTTTATCAAAAGTTAAGAGTGAGATTATGCTAATTTTGGGGGCGGGGCTTGTTTGGGGGCTGGGCTAACCGGACCCTGGAAGAGCCGGTGGAGTCAACTCCATCTCATTTTTATCCCACCAGACATGGAAGTAGACATGTATTACTTTTGTTAAAACGAGAAAGAGACGTATTAATACCTTATTGTTCAGTTAATGGATTAAAACATAAAAAACACACAATTGTTCAAATAATACTGAATAAAATTAAGTAGTTTTAAGTTATTCACCGAATTATTACACTGTTACACATTAATCTATGGGTTTGTTTATCATTGTAAATCTATAACCTGATTGGTGAATCAGGCTGAGTTTCATCAAGTCTTTATGGTCAACATTTTCCCCTCAGCAGCAACACTAAAGCACACAGAGGTTCCCGCTGCGTCTTTATGCACGATCCAGCTGCTGATGTCTCCCTCTTTTCAGCTCAATGCACTTCTAGACTGTTACAGTGTATAACCAGCCCGTTGCCAAAAAACACATCCCCTGCTGTTTCATAGAAATATACACTTGTAGTTGATGTAACATTTTCTACGTGTTTACACATGTGTTCTGAACTACTAGTGTGAATTTCAGGTGTGTGGGACAATTTTTAGATTAAAAACATAGTGGGATGCGTTTTTTGGCAGCCCCATTGCCAAAAAATGCATCCCCTGCTATCTCAGAGGAGTTGACAATTGTATGACTGTATTCCTGTACATCCATCTGTAATTAAAGGACAAGGGTCATCAAATGCAAATTCTGCCCTGTAAAACAATGACAGCGCAATTGTCGCTCTATGATCTGAAGCCCCATTTGGAGCTTTTAAACAGGCTTTTGAAAAACTTTGATAATTTTCTGCTGTAATATTATAGATTTTTCAGAATAAAAAGCTAGCAGATGTGCAGAATCAAAACATAACAGAAATACAATTATAGAGCATTCAGTATTGTAAGAAAGCCCACACTGTTTCTGGATAAATACATTATTGTATGAGTTAAGTTCTATTCCGTTTTATGCCTCTTTCCTTGTAAGTTTGAAATGTCCCATGCTCCTGAATGCACCATAGCTTTCTGACGCTCACGAATGCATCACACTGGTCTATGAACGCTTTGCTGTTTACTGTAGATGCAGTCTGATCTTCCGCTTAAGAAAAAGCTTTTTTAGTTTCAAAACTCACGTCGGCTCTCACGGTTTATTGTTGTGTGTGAATGACAAGAGACCACAACAAATAAATCAGCCGTACCTCGGATAAAAACTTTGGATTTAATGTTGTTCATAACACCTGTACTTTTGTAAACGAATCTGCCAAATACACACAGTTTTTTTCACACTAGAAGTACATTTAAACGTTTTTATATAATTAATATAAGAACAAGTCGCTCCGTTGGTCATATTTTAATTCGTTTTCCGTCGATATTCTTTTGTACAGAGCGAGGCGCGCTCCCACGACAGGGGATGCATATCTCGTCAGGCATGCACACTGGCTCACTTTCACCACTGGTTAAGACTAAAATTATTCATAACTCTGATCACTCTGTTAACATGAACTGCAGCAGGATTTACTGATGGCCACAAGCTGTGAAAGAAGCCGAAACAGCTCAGCAGAAGGCGAAGTTGTGTCATCCGCAGCCCAGATGGGCTTTGTGATTTTTATGCGTGAAAAATTCCATGTTTGCGTGTGAAATGTCATGTGTTGCGTGTGAGCGTGTGAAGTTAGTGAAATGCGTGTGTCACACGGTCAATACGTGAGAGTTGAGAGCTATGTTCATGGATGTATGATGGTCTGGGCTAGCTGTGCGTCTCTGCCTTGATTTAGCTAGCAATATCTGTGTAGCTGCTACACGCTGTTGTGGCATCTCCCTGGTGTGTTTCCACAGATTTTCCTGTGTCTGACAAAGTCAACAAATGAGATCAAGGTGGGGGCCCTCATTTTATTTAATTTTTTTTAAAAAGTGTGTGCATTATGAAAAAATGCATCATCTGCATCAGCCTTACACAGCTGTGAACTTTGGATTTTTTTGTGACATTTTGAGTCAGAAAAAATTGATATCCAATAAATTATTTTCCTCTCTTTTTTATCTGTATTTCAGTTGTATTTGTTTTGTTTTTTTTGTTTTCTTGTTTACATTATAGTGAGTTTACATTTAGTGTGATATATATAGATACATACATACATACATACATACATACATACATACATACATACATACATACATACATACATACATACATACATACATACATACATACATACTATGGAGGACCAAGTCTTCCATAATTAAAAATAAGTACAGAAATAAATAAATGCTCAATAAATAAATATGCATACAATTATGTGCCACCAAAATATAATAAACAAATAAATGTAGTTAGAAAATAGAAAATTCTAAGGGGATCCAAATTCTGCCGGGGATAAGTCGTTTGGCTGTGCTATCCTAGCGCAGCAGGTCTTGGTAATATCACAGCAAAATGAGCAAAAGTCTGGGCTATTTCTGCCCTGCGATGGACTGGCGACCTGTCCAGTTTATACCCCGCCTCTCGCCCATTGACAGCTGGAGATCGGGACCGATCCGAACCCAGCAGGGATAAGCGTGTTAGAAAATGGATGATGGATGGTCTGGGCTATTTCTTTTTCCTTGCCATCAAGATCTTTGCCAACTGGCGCCAGAAAATACTATTATTGGGCTTTCTTCGTCTGGAAACAAATTTTCACAACACCTTACAGATTGAACGCACTCAGCTGACAATACAGCGATCTGATTGGCTGAGCAGCAAAAATCGAATCACGTGACCTCTCGGACGGGAGCGCAACCGTTTAGATTTTTTATCAGCAATAACTTATTAATGTGCAAGTAAAAACGTGGGAACATTGGTGTTTTGAGATCACTGCTATGTGTAGCAACTTTTCCCGGTGGAAGAAAGTTGCCCCCTGACAGTTCATACGAAACTTCTTAAGGAGACGTCCCACAGATTCTGGCCCACGGACTAAGACTCGTTTTGAGGCAACTACGGTTGTAGCTCAGTGTCTGCCTTGCAGTGGTTGCGGAGAGGTGTCTGTTTTGTAGAATAAATCATCCGCCGATGAGTTATTCATCTGGAAAGTCGAATCTGAAACCACCGAAAAACATTTCAGATCCCAAATGTACAGCGTTCTAATTCTTCCAGTCTATTAGCAGCTTCCCGTAAGAGGTCGGACACTGAACGTCTGCCTGCTGAGTTTGAAATTACTAAACAATTCTTTAGTGCGGGGGAAAGCCATGTAGATTGACCGATGCAGTAAAAATGCTAACCAACCAATGGGAAGAAGTTGAGCCCTTAAGACACAGCCCCTCCTCATTTGCATAATGAGGCAGAAATGCATACAGAAATGTAAAAAGGACAGGCAGAAATGTAAAAACGAGAGACAGAAATGTAAAAACGAGAAACAGAAATGTAAAAAGGACAGACAGAAATGTAAAAACGACAAACAGAAATGTAAAAAGGACAGACAGGAATGTAAAAACAACAAACAGAAATGTAAAAAGGACAGACAGGAATGTAAAAACAACAAACAGAAATGTAAAAAGGACAGACAGAAATGTAAAAAAGACAAACAGAAATGTAAAAAGGACAGGCAGAAATAAATAGCATCGGAGAAATAAAAAAATACAAAGAAAGAATAAAACAGACAAAAATATTATAACATGAACATAAATAAATACTTAAAAAAATAAGTAATTAATAAATAAAGTGGCTAATTAAAGGAGATATATACATTTTGTCTCACTGTATAATTTATTTTCTACCTACATTTATTTGTTTATTATATTTTTGGTGGCACATAATTGTATGCATATTTATTTATTGAACATTTATTTATTTCTGTATTTATTTTTAATTATGGAAGACTTGGTCCTCCATAACATACATACATATACATTATATATATATATATATATATATGCCATAGAAAGTGCCACTAGCAGCCACCGCTGCCACAGGAAGTGCCACTAGTAGCTGCCGCTGCCTCAAATTGAGTCAGCTGTCTCTCAACACAAGATAAATGCAACTAACCTTTTTAGATGCAGAGAGGTTTAACTGGTTATGAACATTGATCAAGATAGCTCTGTCTTGGGGATCCGAATCACAAGGTGACTGATTCAGATCTTGTCAATGCTAGGCGGGGTGAGAGCTAGCAGGGAAGTTGTAGTCAGTTTGGATGTCATACACAGAGAAGCAGTCCACATGGTAGGCAAGAAGGTAATCCGGGGTCCAGGCGAAAAATTTATACCAGAAGGCACACGCACTATGCAGAGATATCCAAGCGGGACAGAGACAGGAGACAAGTCCGAGGTCCAGACTTTAGGTGTTACCGATAGGCAGGAGAATCCAGTCAGGGGAAGAGTCAGACAGGCTTGGTTGACAGGAAAGGAAGCCAACAGAAGCCAACAGGAGTATCCAACAGAGGCAAGGCAGGAGAAACAGGAATGAGACAGGTCAGTAAGAGGAGGTCAGTACAAGACACACTAGATGGTCTGTTCACACAATGGTATTGAAGAATCTGGCGCTTACATACTGGGAGACCCAGGAATATATAGTGCTCCTCCCAGGTGTAGCAGCTCATAGTAATTAGAGCTGCTGCAGGTGTAATTGCTCAGACTTGATTGCAGGTGAATAACAGGAAGCAGGGAGTGACATCACGAGACTGCAACAGCAGCACCTCAGGCAGGAACAGACAGGAATCATTACAACCTTTCAGTCAAATTCCCTGTATGTAGGACTGTTTTTTTAACGATATGAAGCCATCATTATACTCTATCTCGTCAATAAAGATAATGGCTCCAGTTCCCACTTTCTTTAATAGGCTGTCATCATTTAAGCTTATTTGTAAAGCTTTATATATTTTGGATACGCAATTATTTGGAGTGGAGTTAAATATTGTTAAATATTGTTCTACTTCTGTAGGAGGTCTCCTAACCCTTCCCCACTTGTTATCGAGGCTGTTATCGGTAGTTATGTAATGTCTGATTTGAAAGTAGCCGAAAATGACTTAGGAAGGTAATCCATAGATCTGTTGTAATTGGAAAAATGATTTAGGTGTTCTTCTACAAATAACTGATTTACAGTTAACAAAGATAGCCCAATATTTAAACCCCTTCTCTGGCACAGAAGTCCCAAAATCTGGGTCATCTGCAATTACCATAGCTCTTGATAATGAATTGTGGCCCCACAACCTTTCCTAACTTTGTCCCATATATTTAATGTACTTAATATCCATTTATTTTAAATTTTCAACTTCTTCCGTATACTATTGCAGGTATTCAGGAACTGAATTTTGTTCAATTTTTACCCACCCTGCCTCTGAGCAGCCAAGCAATATTTCCTAAAATCTGGTAGTCCCAGATCTGTCTTTTGTTTGGGCACAATTAGTGTTTTCAATCTAATTCTTTTATTCTTCCATATACAGAATACTGCCTTAACAATGTTTATATGGTTTTAAAGGTTTTATTTGGTAGCTGTTGTAGCAGCATAAATGGTACGCTGCCACTTTAAGGTAAATTTTGGCTGCTGCATATAAGCAGGTCTCCACCTACCACAAGGCTGCCTGAGTTGTGACGTTGAGCTCAGCTGTTTCTCTTTGTTTGTCAAACTGTGCTGGGCTTCTTTGTTGCTCCTCTGACCTCTGGACCTATCTGTCCTGTTGTTTGCTGACAGGAAGGTAAGGGCTAACGTTGCTAGGTAATATCCACCCCCTTTTGAACAAAGCCTTTATCTCGCATTTTGTTACAGCTACACTGTGTAGGCGGAATCGTGGACGCGTTCACCCGGCAGCGTGGTGATTTACCAGTCACAGGTAAGCAGCTACTGCAAGTCATAGTTTTTGTCAGCAAGTGTATTATTAATCTATTTGTTTTAGCCACCTGACGAGCCTCTGATCAGCATTCAACGTGGATTGACACTTGCTGCTGTTTTGCCTTTAAAGACATGTTTTAAAAAGACTTACCTGAACTTTCCCCTGCTGCCGGGAGCATTAATGGGATGCAGTGCAATATTGTAGTGCCATTATAGTATCACTGTTTTACTCATTGTTCTAGTTTTGTCTTGCATTTAGGGACTGAGGCTTCTGTGGTGACCTCTGGTGGTGGTGTTTTTGTTTGCGTGTTTTGGGGCACCCTTTTGTGTTTTTGTAGTGTCTAGGGTGGTCCCTTTTCTTCACTAGATGTTGCCCCTCTCTCACCACTTTCACCCCCATTGGTAAGCCTTCGTTTCCTTTTGAAATTAAAACATTTTTTTATACTGAATTTGGTTCCAAATGCATTCACTTTTTTTTATTTAAGTTCAGGTTATTGCTGAATTAAACCTATTAAAGTTTAATAAAGTTTTGTAAAATTTTCTATATCATGTCTCATTTCCAGCAGAACTTACCTGTGTCCTTATTACCATTTTCCTGGAGTTATTCCAGGTGGCATTGTTGGTTTCCCGTATTGTGAACTTTAACATGTGTGTATCAAAGTAAAAGAGAATCCACCCTCAGATTGCCACACTGTATAGGCAAGGACTGGAAGAGAGAAATCTGACAAGATATTTTCCAATTTGACTCTGTCCTGCTGAACTCGGTGGTAAAATCTCCATACTTGAAACAACTAATTCAAATTCAATTAAAAAATACTTCATTAATCCGAAAAGGGAAATTAAATGCTGGTTTAACTCATGTCATGCAGAGTTCTTCAACGAGTTATTGTAGATGGTGATTGCTGCAGCCAGAAAGGACCTAGTAGTGTGTGTGTGTTTTTTTTTTTTTTGTTTTTATTTCTCCCACTGAGAAATGGGGGACAGCATGAGCAATTAAAATGTTTGTTTTGATAATCTGTGACCCAAAAGTGGTTTTCCATTTCTATCATATCACTGTGTGAGGGATTTGTGACCCTTACTACTGCAGGTGCCCTGCTTGCTGTAATGTTGTAGCCCTACAAACTGCACAGAGGCTGGAGGCTAAATGAGATGAAGAAAGGCCATGGGGAGGAGCGGTTTACCTCTGGGTCTCAAAAGTACTGGGCAACGGGAGAAACGTACGTCTGCATTATGGACCGGCGGAGGAGCCGGTCCACAGTGCAATTGTCTAACTAAATTTGTGGCTAGTCACTTGAAGGGGTGGGGTTGCCAGGGAGGTTTGGGAGGATTACCAATTGGCCGGTCGGTTTCAGGCCAAATGTGTTTTTTTTTTTTTTTTTCTCTACCCAATACTGAAAAGCAGCCACGGTGATGTGCAGGTGGCACAGGACAATATCAGGCTGAGTCAATCTGATATTATGCGAGATACAGACGGCCCCTCAAAATAAAAAGGCAAGAAACAAATTGAGCAAGTTACAGTAGCAAAATAAAGGGAAACAAAGGAAAAAGAAATGGAGTACGGAAAATGTCTGTAGGATGCAGCCTGTATGCAAAATTAACCATTTAAGTTTTGTTTTTACCGCTGTCTTTAACTGTGGGAACTCAGACGTTTACTGGAGGGCCCAAGATCAGCGTGATTCCAATAAATCAGTACAGTAATGGACCGAGCAGCATGACTACAGGTTAGCAAACACTCCATACATGGTATCATTCCATCCCAGACTTGGCAGATATGAGTGGGTTTAAGATGTGTTCAGGGCACACAAAACATTAAAGGGTAAACTATGTGTTACAACTGGCGTATAAGTTTTGAGCGTGCAGGTGCCAGTTGCTGATTGGTTCCAAGATGATGATGACGGAGACGCCCTATTGGTGCCTTCCCGGAAGTGACTGATATAAAAGGCTGCTGACGCGGACTTCCTAGGTCCATCCTCCGCTCTTCCCAACCGGCCACACTGTTGGCATTCTGAATATTCTGGAGCTTGTAAGAGTGAGCTGCCGTTTGTGTTACTCAAGTTTTCTCCTGTTTTCTTAGTTACTGTAGGGAGGTAAGGTGGCTATCATTTGTTTACTTACGCTGCAGTAGGTAAGTTGATTCATTTCTCTTTTTAGACAGTTGCTTTTGGTTTGTTGTCGGCACATGGCTCTCTCCGAAGTCATTTGCTCCATTTGTGTTGTAGATTTAGAACTATTTTCCTTTTTTGTAAATCACTTTCTAAAAATTTACAACTTTGTATGTGTGGGCTGCTTGGGATGGGAAAAGGGTTGATCAACACTTTAATATGTTATGATCTGGCCAACCCTAGACGGGTCGTAACAGTGTATAAATAATTACTCTGCTTCAATTAATATGATTGTTGATCCATACTGGCAGACCAGGAATAGAAAGAAATTAGGGGAGAGTTGGTGTTCAAAGGATAATATTTTAACTATAGGAGTGGGTCTTCTGCAACACTGGAACATTCTCCTTGGTCAGACTAAGTTTGAAGAGGTGCTGTAGAATCCCATAGAGCTGTTCTGCACAGGCTTTCAGGACCCTGGAGTAGACACCATCTGGACCTGCAGCCTTGTTCCAGTTCAATATCTCCAGCTGCCTCTTCACTTGACTTTTAGAGACAGAAAAGTGGAAGGGTATGCAATAGGAAATCTTCTGCTGAGGCGGAAAATAAAACATTCAAGGGGTTACAGAAGTTTTTTGTCTGTTGCCCTGAATGATCTGTCCTGTTTTTTGAGTCTGTCCCAGTCTTTTTGTCACCCTGGAGGATCCGTCATCTTTGTCAATAAAAACCCTTTTTTTAGCATCAGCTCCGTGTTTGGCTTAACTTTGGATTCACCACAGCAATTCATTACAGTGGCTGGATTATACTTTTTGCAACTAAGCAAAAACGAAGGCGGGCTTAAATAGGCAACAGAACAGGAGAGCAGGGCGGGTCTAATTAACAAAAACAGGTTGAGGTGATAAAGGGAGCATAAGATAGATAAACAAAAACCTAAGGTAAGGAACGAGACTAAACGGACACGGGGTGAAATAAAAACTAACAACAAAGGCCAGATAACAAAAATAGGCTAAGCATAAATCCAAAACAAGAAACAGAAATAATCCTAAACTGAAAAAATAACCAGAACCACAACAGAACATTACAACACCAGGTTAGGTTTTCTTTGTAGAGTACACAAATCTGTATAAAAATGCATCCAGAGCTTTTCAAATGCATGATGATTTCCACAAACTATGGAAAAGCACCTTTTTAGGACCAGTTCTTAGGTCAAAGTGTCAATTCTCAACCATGGCAGCCCAAGTTTGCTCTAATTTCTTAGAGGGCGGAATGAAAATGTTATAAATCACAAACTTGTTATATTAGAAATAAAGGTAATTATTACAACCTGACACTATGCCATTATATAACATAATTTCACCATCTTATCATTTCTTATCTCATCTTTTAGAAGAGGTAATGAGAAAACTGAGCAAGCTGTTCAGTTCAAAGGGGCTGTGTGTGAAAAAGGATGAGGGTGCTTTTAATCTGTTCTCTAACCCAGCATTACCAAACAAATTTCTGTATGCTTGCGTAAAACTACCCAACTTTTGTCACAAAAACATAACATTTTGGTTACATAAATAATCAAATGTCCTTGTAATATTGTTCTGTAAACCCCCCCCCCCCCACACACACACACACACACACACACACACACATCACTGGGGGCATAAAGTTTTTAGAATCTGCCTTTTACTATTTTGTGTAGATTTTTTTCAGTCACTTCCATGTTCCTCTGTGTTCACTTCACATCCCTCCACTGCTCTCTCTGAGATGACTCTAAGTCATCTTCACATGAAACTACTCTCACCTCCTGTCTCTCCGTCCCAACCATCTTTTTATTGACTTCTACTTGTCCTCCCATCCCTCCTTTCCATTTCTCCAGGCTTTTAAGGTGGATGACACGGATAGATGCTCTCTGCACCCTCCCTCAAAGCTCTCACAAACAATCAACAACTCCCTATTCAGCAGTATATTTCCTACCTCCCTCTCCCTTTCTTTTTCTACAATAGATAAACACACAGGCACTTACATACCCACAAACATCATGCAGTTCCTTTTACACCTTTTTACCATCTCAGATCTGAGATGGGCAGTGAAACACTTTACTTATTTTCAAGAGCAAAACGTATAAGGAAAGGATCTCAACCTATATTCATTTGATAAAATTTAGAAAAAGGATATATATTTATATATTTCTGGCTTCTAATTAATTTATTATGAACCACGTTAGATTAGTGAGCAGCAAAGTGCAATGTTTTAAATGTCTATCTTTCTCAGTAAAGGATTTTATCAAATTATACATGGGTGAGATTTATTCAATTGCAAAATAAGTTTAAGTCAGCAACAACATGAAGCGCAAACTTCATTGATCACTGTCCACATAAATCAATTGGCTTAAATAAATACATTTTATCAAACACTTTTGCACATCATCTTTGGCACAATTTTAAGCGTTTGTTTGGTGCTCAAGGCTAATTTCATTAAGAGAAACAATAGAAAACTGAGTAAGCACATCTATCATCTAACATTAAAGATAATGCAAATGGTAACCAGAATTAAAAATTAAGGTCAACTGCCTGTAAATGCCTCTGATGCTCTTAAGAAGAAAAATCTTTTTGAGAAAATATAGAAAGACAAATTAAACATGACGATTAACAGAAGAAGAAGAATTCTGCTTGATTTCTCCTGTGATAGAGTGGCGACATGCCCAGGGTGTACCCCGCCTCTCGCCCACTGACAGCTGGAGATAGGCACCAGCACCCTCGCGACCCCACAATGTATAGACGTGTTAGAAGATGGATGGATGTTGTCAGATTTTTGGCTTTGAACTAAAACCCCACTTCCCCCACATACTTCCTATTTTGGGTTAAAGCTCAAACTAGCTGGGGTTCTAAGGACCTCTGAATCTAACGAGTATTACCCTGTTTAGAATTCCTGTGAGACCTTTTCAGCTAGATGAGTAGGATACGACTGACCGGCTAACCACCTTCGTCCTAGGGCCACACCCTTCTTCAGTGGACAGGTCAGGCAACCTAGTAGCCCGAAGCCACCTGTAACCCGACCACCGCCCTAGTTAACGGTGGCTCCTACTCCTATAAATCAGCACTTGTTACACGATCAGTATTTTTTAAAGACTCAAAAGTCCCTAAGGGTGTTGTTTTAAAGTTTGGGCTATAGGCAACCTTTTAAGACCTCCAAAATATTTCTAGAATCATGCACCATGACTATTTTACAATCATAGAAGAACTCGGAAAAATGTTGACTCACAAATTGAATGTCCACAACTTTGAACAAAATTTTATATGCTTCTTTAATTAGTACGCTTTAGCAGGGGATTAGAAACAGCATTAAGCAATTTAACAGATTACAAATGAATATTTAATCAACATCCTATCTCTTATCTAAGGCTGCTTACTAATATATTTAGAAGAGGATTTTAAATTTGGAGGAGCAAACTGACCCGAACCTCAGATGGAAACTTATAGTGGCTTTGATTGCTGGATAAGGAGTTGTTCAGCCGAACAACGTGCCTTCTCTCGATGGCAAACCCGATGTCCCGTTGATGCCCCACTCACAAAGACTCACGCCTGGAGCCCTTTGCCTTGATGTCCGTGCCTGAGGTGCGTCTCCTTGGCTTGAGAGGTTGGTCTAACTGCAGAGCTGACATCTCATGGGTGCAACTCGCATCTTCTGGACATCTAGGATCTTCTCATCAACCAGGTCAAAACCACAGCAGTTCTTCTTGACAGGATTTGCAGATCGTTGGCCCCGAATTGTGGAAAAACACGAAAAATAGATAATCTGACTCAGTCTCGGCGGTTCTCAGAGACACGGGCGCCGTGTTCTTCCTTTGGCTCCACGATCATCCTTCCGTCTTGGGTCTTCTTCTCTTCTGCTCCGCGCTGCATGTCTTCTGAGATGAGAATCTGAGCAACGAGTACCCAAATCACCCTTCTTTTATGTGCTGAGAGAGCCGTTGGGAGGTTGCAAACCTCAACCCCCCCCCCCCCCCCCCCACCGAACACTTGCACCCAGTACCTTATCACCTCATAAACTTTTCCCCCTATGCAGATCTCTGGCCGAGTCAAAAGTTTTCGCTCCTCTTTCTCCGACCCCAGGCAGCAGGTCATTGAACCAAAGCATCTGATTCCACTTCCTCTTTTGTTCTCGGCAGATTTCCTGTAGCCAGCAGGTGCAGTCTCCTTCCAAGCGCTACTTCCTTTTTCCACAAACTATTTTCTCCTTAGCCTGTCTGACACTTGGACTGCACTAAAATAATCATCATTTCACTCATTTAATACATGAATGCTTGATCTTTTTAAGAAAGAAAAACAATCAGTCAAACATGCAGTTTAATAAAAAGAAAACAATCAATTTAAATACACAATTAAAGAGCTCTTTATGTTATATTTTTTATGTAATACCTTTAATTTCCAAATTATCTCTTAATTTGTGAATGGTAGAGAATATGGTTGAGCTCACCACACCACCGATTTTAGAGGTATTTTGACAATGTTTAATTTCTAAAGTGTTACATACAAATTCATTGTTCATTTGTAATACTTATCAACATCAATAATGTCATTGTTTTGATTCTAACTTTTATAAAAATGTTAGAGTGGGTAGGTATAACTAAGCAGTCCATTTTGTTCACTCTTCCCAGTGGCTTGTAGCTAGAACCTGGCGAGCAGCTTGAGCAACGCATAGTTTGTAGTCCGACCAATCAAATTGAACGATAAAAGAGTCATAAGTCCCTGGGAATGCTTTTTTTCTACCAAACGTGTGGCACAGATCCAGGGACAGTTTGATAGACATGAGAGCACAAAGAGCAGGCATAAAGGCTGTGATTTGATCTGACTTTGGATCAGAAAAACGACCAACCCCAACAGTTAACCCTCTTGAGGTGCCTTGATATTGGGGCCCATCAACATTTCTTTAAGAAACAAACAACCAACATGCACAAATCCTGTGGCCCCATGCTGGAATTGCACATGTTATGTTTACGTTTTGCCAGATACTGTGCAACCACTTCAGCAAGGCAATGCACATTTTTATGTACAGCACATTTCACTACAAGGACAATGCAAAAGGCTTTACATGATTAAATCATTGGAAAATAAAAACAGAATAAAAGCAAGTTAAAAACAGTTGGAATAAAATATAGGAAACTTTAAACAAAAATAAAACAGGAAAATTGAAACTAAAAGCAGATATTAATCTAGTGTTGGTTGTCCTTGCTAGATCATTGAAGGATTGATTTGAATCTTTTTTGTTTAATAAATGAACTGTATGAGTGAGCCTTTATTTGCTTTAGAAGTTAGAGCAATTATCGCTGCACTTGGACAGCATACACAATCTCACTCAGCTTTGGTTGGGTGTTCTGTCCTGAATACTTACCATGACTCGGATGATTGAGAATCTGAGCAGGCATAAATTGCTGAAGTTCAAATGAAGTGTCAGAATGGGCAAGTAAGTATAATGATCATGTCTGCAGTCAGTGATGGTGATGTCACTCTCTGCTCTCTGCAGCTCACCTGCACTCTGGACTGAATGTCTACACCTGCAGTAGCTCTGATTGTTTGAAGGTGTTGCACCTGGGAGGAGCACTATTTATACCATGGCTCGGTCAGTGTATAGATGCCAGATCCTTGAAAGCTTCTGTGTGAGAAGACCAGCCAGCATTCCTTGTGTGCATGACTGTTTTAACCAGTTTTGAATATGTGGGTTTCTGCCTGTTTGCTTTGCCCTTGTTGGGCTCTCCAGTTGACTTCTGTTTCTGGACAACAAACCCGGAGCCACCCACCTACTGCCAAAAAGATAATCCACACATGTTAAACAGTAGTGATGGTGAGATGAAGCCTCATGAGGCATTGAACCACTTGAGCCAACTTGTTCGAGAAAGGGTTCATTTCTTGGAGCTTCATGTGCACACGGAACCACTTACTGGCTAGGTGTATAATCACAGCCAGCTGTATTTTAACACGTGTGATGCATTGATTTTTTGTCTATTATGGCTCTTGGGAATGACTTCACAAAAGGTGTAGGATGAAATCATTTGTCTACATAAATTATGTATACACATATGTGTATAATAAAATATTGTTTGAATGTATTCTCTGTGTGTAATTATTCCCAAAATAGTAGTGTCATGTGATATGGCATGGTGTGTAATAATCAGACCTCTCAATTTTGATCAAAAGTTAAGAGTGAGATTATGCTAATTTTGGGGGCGGGGCGGGATCCATTGCATTTGGATGTCAGAAGTTTCCATAGACCCTTTTTCTTCTGAAGCATACTGCCTTTCTTTCCAGCAGAGTTGTTCCTTTAAACTTTTTTTTAGCAAAACATGGAGATGGTATAACTACAATCACTTGTGAGACGATTAAATCATTTTTTTTTCTAACATGTATGGTCTAGAGTAGATACAATGCTGTTAAAAACCCATGCCAACCCTTCAACCCTTGAACAACAAAAAGTGCATATATTGTTTCACTTCAGTGTAACATATAAATTGTATGTTCAACCTTGCACTATACCAGGCCCCCGTATTAAGACAATGTGGTGCCCCTGGGCATTTTACTTCAAAGCCCCCCCCCCCCCTTACCCGTGCTGTCCTCCGGTCAAAAACATCAGACATAATCAAGGGGATTTCTGTAATGTAATTTACTATTTACTAACTTACACAACTACATGTAGGCATATGAGCAGTAAGCAATATTCAAATATCTCATTTTAAAATGTTGAAATCAAAAAAATCTTGATTTATTTATCATTTATTATTATTGTGACATCGGTCTTTCAACAATTTCAAGTAAATAATATAACAATTTATGAAAAATATATTTTTAAAGCATTTGTCATGTAGTGCCCCCCCACCCCCCCGATGGTTGGTGCCCCTGGGCACTGGCCCTTATGGATAATCCGGCCCTGACTATACTCAGCTTGGTGCTTTGGAGTGTTGTAATGTCATAAAGGAACAAAGGAACATCAGTTTTTGAAGTGGATCACCATATTCTCTGTCAGAGTACATATTTCGATGCATCCAATTATTGGTGAACATGCACTAAGAACACCATGGATGGATGGATGGATGGATGGATGGATTTTTGAGATTGTTACAAGGTCTTGGCATTCATCCACTGAATTTACTTTTCATTTTGCAGGATGCCACAACAACTCTCTGCAACAGTTCAACAGGCCATTTGGATGCGTCCTGTTCAGTCAGAAGAAGATCTTAAGGTTGTGACTATATAAAGTAACTTCAAGGTTGTGACTGCATAAAGTAACTTCTGAAGTACTTTGCTTCTGAAGTAACTTAAGTAAGTTTCTATGCCACAAATTTGCACCTTCAGATTTCTGGGGAGTGTACTGAGTACCTACATGAGGAGATGTGTGTGCAAATCAACAGTGAGGGAAGTCACATTAGACAGCCTGAAGGACAAAAAAATATTCCATTACACGCCAACTCTTGTTTGGCAGTAGTATAAAGCTTGTTACTCCACATTACTCCAGACTTTTTGAATTGAGAAAGCTTCCTGGAGAGGAAGCGAAACGTCTTCAACTACGAAAAACAAGTACAGTTGCTTTGTTTTTTACTTTTCTTGGAATTCCATTACATTCAGCCACTTCTAGCTGTTTTTCTTACTGAATATTCTACATATAAATACAGAGTTATAGCATATTGACCTTTATTTAGGTGATTCATAGTTTAGTCAGATATCCCTGCGCTTAAAGAGGATCAAGAGTTTATTGAAAAAGCAGCAGCCTTGCAGTGCTTTGAAAGTGACTATGGTTTTATTGAGCCATGTGACATAAAAGAGGAAAAAATAAATGTGTGCTTAAAGAGGATCAAGAGTTTATTGTAAAAGTATATATATATATATATATATATATATATATATATATATATATATATATATATATATATATATATATATATATATATATATATTAGGGCTGGGCAACGATTAAAATATTTAATCGCGATTAATCGCCCTGATTAATCGCGATTAATCGCGATTAATCGCATTGTATTTACAAACTCCAAGAATGAATTCAAAAGTAGTGTAAAGAGCACTTTTATTTTAATGTTCTGCTGCCATATGAACAAAAGTGTTGTAACATTTGTAGCACTTATTTTATACTGGATATTTTCAACCCATCTATTGAATTTAGTGCACTAGTTGATCTTTTCTTCATAAGAGAACAGCAGCACTGCAGCCAGAATATGGCCTTTTTTGACCTGCTGTATATTAGCCAGTCCCTAAGCTTGATGTATCATGAAACTGTTGACCTTTTGGGTTTTGTATTTTATTATTACAATTAAATAATAATAATAATAATAATAATAATGTTTTTTCGCTAATCCACCTCTTATATATTTCAATCCTTATGTAATTTTGTCTGTGTTGTGTGCACCTGCCTGTTGCTTTAATCCTATAAATTTCCCCGTCGTGGGATAAAAAAAGGATTAGCTAATGTTATCTTATCTTAAATAACACTTTTTAATATATGTACTGGGTTCTTTCAAGGTCTTAATTACATGTTATGTGTGGGCTCCAGTAACATCCATCCATCCATCCATCCATCCATCCATCCATCCATCCATCCATCCATCCATCCATCCATCCATCCATCCATCCATCCATCCATCCATCCATCCATCCATCCATCCATCCATCCATCCATCCACTGATCTACCTGGATGTTCCCTGGAGGACTGAAACGCCTCAGTCAGAGACGTCAGTCTGTGGGTCTGTCGGGGCAATGAGAGAAGTTTCGTCTCCTTTCTCCGTTTCTGGGGCTCGACGTTTTCATGTTTTTTCACGTGCTTAGATAAATTTATTGTGTTTCCACTGAAATAAACCGGCTTTTTACAAAACATACAGCTTGATTTCATTTAGGGTATTAAAATAAAGCCAAACGGTGCTACTTCCCCGTTCATGTTTTTCCGCTGCTGCGGTCTCTCTCAGCTTTTTTCAAGTTTGTGTGAGAGCTGAGTGCGCGGGCCAGGCTGAGCCTGCGTGCTGATTGGCTGGCGCCGCTGAGCCATGTACGAGAGGGGAGGGGGAGAGTGCTGCCGTGACAGCGCGCTGCAGTCAGCGCGCCTGCTGACTGACACTGACTGAAAGCATATGAGCAACATGCGTTAATGCGCGATAAAATAAATATCGCCGTTAATAGTCTAATGAATTAACGCGAAATTAACGCGTTAACTTGCCCAGCCCTAATATATATATATATATGACCAAAGGACTGAACCCTAACTGACCCTAGAGTTTGAAGAAGATGTATCATTAACATGAACAAACTGAAATATGTCAGACAGATAAGATTTATACCAGCCTAAGTCTTTCTAGGAGAATATTGTGATCAACTGTATCAAATGCAGCACTGAGCTCTAACAGAACAGCACTGACACAAGTCCATTATCATTTGTGACCGTCACCAGAGCTGTTTTGGTGCCATGATGAGCTCTGAAGCCTGACTGAAACTCTTCAAATAGGTTATTACTTTGTAAATGTTTACATACTTGATTAGTAACTACTTTCTCGAGAATTTTAGATAGGAAAAGAAAATTAAATATAGATATGTAATTTATTAAGTCATCTTGGTCAGGAGAGGGTTTTTTTAAGTTAAGGTTTAATAACAGCAACTTTAAAAGCCTGTGATACTGTCATACACACAGTTCTAGGTGCAGATTATATGTCTGGGTCTCTCTCTCTCTTCCTCTCTGCAGGGTATGATGGGCAGGTGTAAATCATCTCCACTAATTAGGATATCTACATAGCTGAAACCAAGAGGAGGGTGTCGTTTTTTTATCGTTTCTCAGTTATTTCCTTGGCAAAACTTCCCTCCTAGTTATCTGGATCCTGACCCGAGTGCCTCCAAGCTGTAGTCTCCAGGAACGAGGAAATCCTCCAGTTGCCTGGCCGCTTCTGCTCTCCTGCCTGAGCTCACTCACCAATGCCGCTCGAACTAAGTGAGGACCCGCTCGGGTTTAACGCTACCTGCCGACCCCTGAAACCCTGAGTACCACCCGCCCTGGAGAAAACCAAGCTATAACCTTTGTGAGTCAGTTTCTCCCTTCCTCATTACTCATCGGCTCCCGTTGATTCTCCCCAGTGTCCTCATCTCTCCTGCAGAACAGGGACGATCCAGTCTGCTGGTTTCCCTCTCCGCTCCATCCACACTCTTGTTAAAATAAACTCTCTTAGTGAATTCTTGTCTCCGTGGTTTCCCTTATTCCAGAGTCAATCCTCCTTCAATATGACATACATATCCATTTACTAAGGATAGATTAATCATGTCTAAAATGGGAAAAAGGAATACTTTCTTAAATAAATTGGTTGGGATTGGGTCTAACATACAAGATGAGGGTTAAGATAAAGCAAAAATTTTACATAACTCAGAAAACTCTGCTAAGCAGTCCAAACACTGATGAGGTTTTGCAGGTTTCTTCCATGCTGCCTCACTTACTGAGGACGAGGTAATGATGATTTGGGAGGATGCCAAGGATTTTATTATAACCAAGTATTTTTAACTGTGCTAAAAAGAAACCTAGGATTAGCTATATTGTCCTCTTTTAATGATGAACAATATGGTGCTCTAACTCTGCAAAGGGTCTTTTTTATACAACACTAGAATGTTTTTACAGATTAGGTAGGATTCCTCTAGATGTGTAGAGAGCCATTTTCTCTCCAATCTTATAATGATATGCTTCAAAGAACACAGCTCTGGATTAAACCAGGAAGCCCGCTTCTTGTAAATAATTACCTTCTTTTTCAAGGGGGCTAGGTTGTTTAATGCAAAAACGCAATGAGAAAGTGACCCCATCAACAAAAGCATCAATTTGGGAATGGGAAGAAATAATATTGCTGCCATCTGGTGGGCATTTCTGTGATACTGAGGAAATTAAAAGGGGAACAAACTCTTTAAAGTTTAATACAGCATTATCTGATAAAGATCTATATTTAAATCTTATTCAGAGAGTACTGGAGAACTCACTTAAACTGAACTCAAAGGTTATTAAAAAATTATCAGGACAGGGTTGTGATGAAGTACTATTAATTATTCACAATCAATGGCATATGTCAGCACAAGGTCCAAAGTATGAAGGTAGGAATGTTCACTTCATGCACATTTTGAGCAAAACTAATTGAATCTATGATAGTATTAAAGGCTACATTTAGGTTATCCCATTCAGTGTCAACACAAATATTAAAATCCCCCACTATAATAACTTGGTCAGTGTTTAACACTAAATCAGATAAGAAGTCTGAGAACTGATCTAAAACTGAGAGTAAGGGCCTGGTGGATGATACAAAACAAACAGAATAGGTTTTATTGCTTTGCAGTTTGGATGAGGGAGACTAAGGGTTAAATGTTAATAAGAATTTTAATAATTAACTGGCCTGGGACTAATTAATAAATCAGACCGAAAGATGGTTGCTACTCCACCTCCTCATTTTGTAGTTCTAGGAATTTTGAAATTTAAATAATTAGGAGTTGACTCATTTATACTAACGTAGTCCTCTTGCTGCCAGGTTTCTGTGAGACAAAATAAATCAATCTGATTATCAGAAATCTATTAATTGTCTAACAGTCTTTGGAGAGCGAGAGACCTTATATTTAATAAACCACATTTAATAGTTTTATTTTTTGGTTCTAGTTTAGTCGTATTGATTTTCACAAGATTTTCGTCATTTTCTTCTTTTAGATCAGGTTTTAATCTGTTGAGTTTTGGCCGTGGACAAGACACTATCTCAATGTGGTAATGGGTGGGTTACAGTACAGAAGTACAGAGTGTTAAACCATGGCTCTGCTTCCTGGTCTGGACCCTGGTTTGTCAGCATTTTGGAGAACTAATAAATCTGGCCAGAATTCCTTGAAAGAAGAGCTGCACCATCCAAAGTGGGATGGATGCCATCTCTTCGGATCGGACCAGGTTTTCCCAAGAAAGTTTGCCAGTTATCAATATAGCCCATGTCATTTTCAGGACACCAACTAGACAACCAGCAGTTGGATGATAAACAAGTCATCACTGGTCAGATCAGGCAGGGGACCAGAGTGTCAGGGTTCTCTGTTTTCTGTGCTCTCTAACTCTGCTTCACAGGTGGCTAGAGTTGACGGGTGGGCGCATCTGCAGCTCATCCGAATCTCCACTGCTCATATTTTGCCCTGGCATCTCCACTCATACCCCCTTGGTGGTACCAAGCCGGGCGTGAGAACCCCCTTCCTGGATTCACCTGGATCATCAGTCACAATCCCGTTCTTCCAGCTGCTCCTCCTGCCTGCTGCCGCAGTGGTGCTATTTGGGCCCCCCGCCTGTATTACATCTGCCAGCCCTCCTGTCACTCAGCCACCACCTCCCATCAGAGAGTTATGGTCGCAGAGTTCCTTTTTCACTCGTCCCTCGGACAGGACAGGTCTCCCCGTCCAAACGGTAAGCGGCGCAACTTCTGGAAGATTTCCCCCTGGTTTGATCCTCAGTAATATATCCTCTTTCTTCCTGCAGTAACTCTGGCTCTGACGTTCCGACCTCGTATGTTGCACACGCCATGTGCTTTCCATTTGTTGAGCCTGAAAATAAACATCTTAAAACTGTTTCTGCTCTCGTCTGTGTCTGCGTGTTGGCCAAACACTTAAAAACCATGACAGAAGAACACTCTGGCCAATTTGACCCAGCAGATGCTTTCGGCCAAAATTTATTTTGTCTTGCGGTTATTAACGGGCAGAGCCCTTAGATGGGCAGAAGCTCGCTTTCCCGACTGCAGATCCTTCGGCTGCACCTTTACTGAATTCATTAGTGAATTTAAAACAGTCTTTTCAAATTGGATCCTGTGCAGCAATCACGCACATTACTTGCGTTAAAGCAACGCGGACTCTGATTTTGCTGTGGAATTTCACACATATGCTGCTGCTGCCGGCTGGGAAGCCAGGCCGTTAAAGGCTGTCTTTTTCAAGAAAGACGTCAAGCCTGACGCCCTTTCCAGGCAGTTTGCTCCCCAGGAACATGAGAGAGAACCAGCACCCATTCTGCCACCTGCATGCACCTTTGAAGCCCTCCGGTGGAATCTGGAGGACCGTATCAGCCAAGCTTTGTTGTTGGATCCAGATCCAGGCACTGGCCCCGCAGGATTTATGTATGTCCCGAAGTCTGACTGCCCTGAAGTACTGCGTTGGTGTCATGATTCAAAGTTCTCAGCTCACCCTGGAATATGTAGAACCCAGTCCCAGGTGTCCCGTCGTTTCTGGTGGCCATCCTGGACTAAGGATGTTCGTGAATATGTTCGTGCCTGTCCCGTCTGTGCTCAGAATAAACAATCCAACCAGCCTCCCTCCGGTCTCCTTAAACCACTTCCCATTCCAAAACGCCCCTGGTCTCACATCGCTCTGGACTTCATCACAGGACTCCCGTCTTCGCAAGGTATGACCACAATACTGACTGTTGTTGACCAGTTCTCAAAATCTTGCCCCTCATGCCCATCCATAAACTGCCCAACACTCTGCAAACCGCCCAACTCCTCATCAAACACGTATTCAAACTCCACAGTATCCCTGTTGACATCCTATCTGACCGGGGCCCCCAGTTCATCTCCCAGGTTTGGCGGCACTTTTGTTCTGCTCTTGGTGCCCGTTACACCCTCACCTCCGGTTACCATCCCCAGACAAACGGCCAGACAGATAGGATGAATCAACAACTTGAAACCACCCTCCGATGCCTCACTTTGTCGTCACCCTCCGATTGGAACAAGTTTTTGCCCTGGGTCGAGTATGCTCTCAACTCACAGGTTTAATCTGCCACTGGACACTCCCCTCTTGAAATAGCTCTTTGATACCAACCACCCCTCCTACCTGCTGATGAGCTCCATACATCGGTCTCGTCTGTTAACCAATACATCACCCTTTTCCAGGACACATGGAGATCCACTATCATCGCCCTTACCCGCACTGCAGAGCAGAACAAGAGGTTTGCTGACCAGCGCCGATTTCCTGCCCCCCAATACCGACCCAGTCAGAAGGTTTGGTTATCCTCCAGAGACATCCTAACAAACCCCACTGCCAAGAAACTCACCTCCTGCTTCACCGGACAATATGAGATATTGTCATCAGTCCCACGTCCTTCCGTCATCGCCTGCCACCACATTCTCAAGTCCATCCCACATTTCATATCTCCCAGATAAAACCGGTCATGGATAGTGAACTTTGTCTCAACAGATGTCTCAAAACACCACACGTGATTGTGAATGATATAGGTTATCTTTAAGTATGTTTTCTAAATTGCAGACAGGGTTTGACACATTACATTACTGAAAACTGTGAACAACCCCAAAGTCCTGTGTATCTTGTGCCTGTTGCCTGTAGACTTTCACAGATGGAAGCAAATCATTTTGTAATCAAAATTATTTTATTTACAGCACTTTAAAAAACAATTGTTGTTGGCTTAAACATTGCATAAAATGAGCATTAAAACAATATTTCAAAGTTAAAACCCAAAAAATATAAAAACATTACAAGACTAAATAAAACCATAAGTTAACTTGCATGCTGCATTCAAAACCAGTGAGTACAAAAGGATTGAAGCTACAATGTTTACATCTGAATTAGCTCTGGGGTTTTACAGAGCAGAGTTCTACTGCACACATTACTGAGAGGTTTATGCAAACAGGCATTCAAACAATAAAACAACTGGAAAACTCCTCCATGACCCTCATAGAAATGTTGCAACAGTTTACAAATACCCTTTTTAGTTTATTATGATGATTATTTAATACCCAGAAGTAGTTTTAGATGAAAAATGGAGCTTAGTCAGTTCTGCATTTTGTGCTTTAAATAATTATTATTATTATTATGTTTTTTTTAAAAAGTGTCCCAAAATATACTAATTTTAAAGATTCTGCCTTGTTCATGGGCTTGGCCTCGGAGGGCCTAGTCTTTGCCTTGGGCTTGGCCTCGGAAGGCCCGGCCTTGGTCTTGGTCTCAGAAGAGCCGGTCTTGACTACATCATTGGTCAGCTGCGTCTGGTTCAAATTTAAAGCGACACCTTGAGTTAAACCATCCGAGCTATCTTCATATTCAGACGCAAAATATCTGCGTCTGAATGACAAATATAAGAAATAATGAACAGAACCGCAGCCGACTGCCTCCCCCAAGTGAAGCTCACTGCATTTAGTAAAATACCTGTTTCCTTTGTCTCACAACAAGAAGTGGACAAGCTTGTACTGGATTCCTTTGTGGGAGATATGCAGCCTTTAAGTAAGGTCGACAAGCCATCATTAATCAAATCAGTAAATGGTGTGCCACCATCCAGACATGTGCCCAGCAGGTACATAAAGTTTACAATAAACTATACAGCATACCTTAACAGCACCTGGTATTTTCCATTTTATATATATCATAATCAAACATTATTTATGGGGTGAAGTATATTCTTTATCAACATATTTTTTTTCTTGGGTATAATAATTATCTATTGTAAGTGATTTTTTTGTTGTAAATCTTCTGTGATTAGTTTTGGAGTGGCAGTGATTTGCAGCTGGTTATCAATAAGAAGAGATTCTATTGTGTAAGGTAGTATCTTAATGTTACAGATGACCTTGAACTAGTTATTTTTAGGTTTGTGAACTTAGTAATTTTTTAAAGTGAACTAGGAATATGAAATTGTTCATTTTCATCTGTGTTAACTGAACTTTGAACTAGTTCTTTTTAATTATAAATACAAACAACACTGCTGATCAGTATCTGTCCTATGTCCTGATGCCAAAACAGAGTCCTTCTGCTTTTAGTGTCATTTCTCGTTTTAGCTCAGAGATGCAAAACCATTTTAGGCAACCACTCTAGCATATCATCAACAATATATCCTGTTATCCTTTATATGAATATTAAGTAGGAAAAGACAAAGAGGTGAGTGGACACAGAGCTGCATCAGCAGTGCTGTAAACTTAACTATCTGGCTAATGCTATTTCATTCAGTAAATTTGTTAAAATGGTAAATGGACTGAATTTATAAAGCACTTTTCTAATCAGTCAAAGCGCTTTACACTTAAAGCGCTTTACACTAGAGCCACATTTCACCAATCAAACTCATAAACACACACCTTTATTAAGCAATATCCACATTAGCAGGCAACTTAGATCTAAGTACATTGCCCAGGGGCACATCAACAGGTGACAGGAGGAAGCTGGAATCAAACCTGAAACTTTCAAATTGCAAGACTCTTCTCAATTAGCAAAATCATCATCATCATCATCATCATCATCATCATCAACTTATACAACACCAGCCACAGCTGAACATCAAAAGCAATAAAATTACTCTCAAGGATGAAAAAGAAAAACTAAGCACACAATAGTAAATTAAGGAACTTGCTCCAAAATACAATAAAACAATTCAAAAACAGTATAAATTAAGTAAAATGGAATCTCAGTTGGGTTGAAGAACAGTGAGTAAAAGCAAGTTTTCAAAACACGTTTTTAAAAAGGGACAGTGAAGGAATCTGTTTGAATGTGCAATGGTAGAGCGTGCCATAAATTCGGGACTCCAATTTATAGTTTAGCTATGGAGAACATATATCAAGAAGGGCAGGGCAAAGTTATTTAAGACTGTTAAATAATTGATCTGTTTGCGGTCACCCCAGATCCTTTTTCCAAATAATGTGGTGTTTCTATTGTAGACTTCTGTAGTATTAAAAAGACTCTTAAAACTGTAACTATATTTCATCATATTTAATCTATAAGGCAGAGGGATGTTTACAGCTTCAGTACTGGACTCTCACACGCAACAGGTGCCAGAGAACCCCGTTCATTTCTGACACAGACATTAAGTAGGACCACTTGTGAACACCCATTCAGGGGCGTGCACAGTATGAAATCAGTGTTCCATTCATCACATTCATGCTCTAATGCAGACGTGTCATGGCTGACATATTTTACTCTAATCAGTCAGTCTTTCCAATCCAAGTATATCAGACTATGTGCCTCCAGAGACTGTTTATATGTAATTTCTATGGTAACCAATTTGCAGTCCAGTCTCTGTAATCTCATAATGTCTAACCCTGTTGATGTGCCCAAAAAGCACATCATAACAAATAGTTCAAATGTTCAAATGTCCCCCCCCCCCCCCCCGTTGGTGTGCTACAAATGCACAGCACAATGAAAGCAGTTCCAAAAAAATGGGCTGGACAAACATCAAAGCAAACATTTAACACCAATCAGCATGATTAATTCATAATACAGCATATATCACTCAATACCAAAGTCCCAGCATTTATCTACAATTTAGGGTTTAGCTAATTGAGTAAGGCCTGTTTTAGGTTCCTATGCACACATTATTTTAATTTTACATTAGACCAGGTAAGATAAGAATGTTCAGTAACCACGGTCAAATCCGTCAGCTGTTCTCCCACCCTGAAAAAAACCTCCTACTTAGTCCTCCATTCTCCATTCCATGGATAAACATCCATCACTTCCATACCTTACAAATCCAAGAGTACCAGTGGGGGGCATCACTGGGCGGGCAGGGCCTTTCCCACCAGAAAATACCATCCTCTCTAAGAGACGGTAAAAACTGATGAGACCCTCATGGAAATCCCGCTCTCTGCCAATCTGAGCAAGAAGACCCCGTATTGAATCTAAAAATTATCATTGGCAAGCATTTTAAGGACCTTTGGTGCCAATCAGACCCTAGTTCTCCCTATATCAAAGCAAAAGCATTGCATAAACTGTAGGTCTTGGTGTGTGGGTCTGAAGCAGACTGTTTCCATTCTTTATCACAGAACCATAATGATTAACATAATGCATCACAGTATAAGTGTCATAACACATAAAATCAAACAGGATCATGTATGTCAGTGGAATAGGGCAGTTAAAAAAAACAGCAATATAGCATGAAAAGAGTCAGTACGTCAAGAACGCAACGTAATGAAAGCCTTCAGGGCATTCAGAACACATGGCAGACATGAATCTAATCCCACATAAATGGTCAGTTTAGGGTTCTCAGGCAACTCTCCTCCATATCAGGATAAGAAATCATAGTTCTCTGGCTTCTTCTTCCCCAGTCTCGTCAGTCCTCATCTTGTTCCCCCGCTCGTAGGAGATGTTTCAGCTGGATGGCAATGTGTGTTCAGCTCTGGCTGGGGCAATGAGCATTTTACTTTGCATTTCCTCCCAATAACCTGCTCCGTGAAGATGGTCGGCAGACACGAGGCTTTGTTTCTGTTCAAAAACAGAAACAAAAAGTGTAATTAGTGTTCTTATCAAGATCCCATTTGTGTCATTTATTCAAAACTTCCTTCAAGCACTTTCATATCCAGATATCCCTGTTCACAATTATTTAGCTTTCAGTTTAAAAAAACAAAATTAAAACCAATGAAATGTTTAACAAGTACCAAAATATTATTCTTAGTTAAAAATACACAAAAAATTTTAATGGGTTGAGAAAAGGTGTCTAAGCAGTTGTTGCCTTGCGTCATCTTGAACTTGTGTGCCAATTCTCCACTGGCATCTGACATCAAGAGTATTTCTGATCCCCAAATTGGTGCTCAATGGATGTTTTCTCTTTTCCTGGTCATTCTCTGCAATGCCAAGAGATGACTGTGTGTACAAATCTCACTAGATCAACAGTTTCTGAAATACAACTTGAACTTGATTAAGCAGTCTTCATGTTTATGTTTAGATACCTTAACGTACTGAGTTGCTCCCATGTGATTGGTTCATTATCTATATCTTTTAATTAGCCCTTGAATAGGTATACCAAATAAATTGATCAAGTCCATGTATATTTACACATATTGTATATGCTTTTATTTGATTGTACAAATGAGCCATCTCTGAAGCCGTTTTTCTTATGGCGCCCTCTAAGCTTTTGCATTATCTAAATGTATTGTAGGTTGCTCCCTTGTGTCCATGTGCCATAGCATCATCTCAGACAGTTAAGATACAAAGCAAAAAAAAGATCTTTGTGAATAATGTGGCCAAAGACAAAACCAAATCTTGTATGACTACATATACATGAGGATTTCACTTTTGAAATGCCATGTGACTTGGGACACAATTTTTCCAATTCAGTTTTCAGTTGTCATTTACTTTGATATTTGCTAGTCACGTTGTCTTATTAATCCACATCCAAGGACCATATCCTCCTTGAAATTACTTTAATAGCTTTATATGGAATTATGTCAGTATGGTTGCCCAATGAATTATGAAGAAAAACTGACATCGCGGATAGGTCAATTCTGCCTTGACTCCCCGTATCCCAGACAGTGGAGCCCATTGGAGGTTGAAGTAACATTTCACTCCGCTGAAACAACAGGTTAAAATATGTACAGTAGAAAATATATTTTTCTTTTTCATTCCCATGATATCACACAGATGGTTATACACAGGCTCTCAAACACACTTCCAGCATAAGTTCCACTGTTATGTGTCACACTGTAATCATGAGCGAGCCCTGTCTTTTACAGTGTGATAAAGTCTGAGCTTGAATAGGTAAGCTATTGTTGGAGTACCATAACCTTTTATTTCATCTGCTTCAAAAAAAGAAATCAATTAAAGACAGGTAGGATCATGCTTTGCTTTGAGTGCAGCTAATCACATTTATCTCACCCACACTTGAGTATTTTTTTTCTTCACCTTTTTTTTTGGTCATGGTGCTTTTTCTTCTCGTCATATCTTTTAATTTCTTTACCTTTCTTGCATTTTCTGCCTTTATTTTTTTCCTTTTAATATGAAACAGCAGGAGCAGTCAGAGCTCCCATTTAACCCTACGCCTGCAGCTTTAATAGCTTTAATCACTGTCTTCACCATGGCAACCTATCTGAACAGCCAATAGAAGGGTATTTTCTTTACACCAATGTGCACCTTCATTTTTTCAACAGTAGAAAATTAAGAATACATTTATAACATATTTTGGTTATATAAAATGTAAAAAAAACAACTGAGATTTAGAAGAAGAATTAAGTTGTTAAACATGTTAAAGCAGTTATATGACTACCACTGTTAAATTTCCAGTTTTCCATCTTCCCACCCTTATGTGTTGCAACAATATTCTATGGATCTGAAACTAAGATTTTTCTTCTCTATTCTTCCAGTTTCTTACAAATGTTGTTTATACATATATAAAGCCGGGTCATAAACCACAGAGCTGAGGAAACCAATGTTGTGGAAGGCATGGATGGCACAGAGGAAGAAGGTCCCCTGGCAGAGGAAGACTCATCCCCCACCATCTCATCAATCAATCAATCAATCAATCAATCAATCAATCAATCAATCTTATTAGTCAACTGCAATTTGCATTACAATCGAAATTTCAGTTCCAGTACAACCGTTCATCACATACACTTAACAATCATTTTGGGGGAACGATTGACTGAGGCCTTGCGTTGCCAGGAACGCAGCCAGTCGGCCACTGCTAAAAAGAGCAGCCGTGAGGTGCGTTCCCCAAACTGCCCCAGACCCCGCTTTACACGGGGTCCCCAGGCGCTGCCCTTGAGATCTGTTGAAGAAAGATTAACACTGGGGGAGTGGAGGAAGATAAAAAAAAGACAGATGCCGTACACTTTGTGTTTCCACACAAAATGTGAAGCATCCAACAAAAAACCTCATTTGCACAAAAAGCACAATCAATGACGAGACACATATATGCAGAAGGTAAACATTTGAGTTCTGGTCGGGCAAAGTCATCTGTATTTGTGAGCATATGTGTGTCTGGGTGCATGTTGTGTGGAAATCTGTATGTCCATGAAGGCCATCCCTCCGGCAGGCAAGTGTCCTTGATGGAAAGTCTATTACTATCCAGCTCCAGCTTGACTCCTCCACAGATGTCAGCAAGGAAGGTAAGGGGGGCGGGGGGCAGGGGATTTGTGCGATGTCGCCATAACAACCCAGGGAGAATTTGATGGCGGGGAGTCCGATTTGAAAAAAAACAGAATTTGTTATGAGAACAAGCTGACACCAACTTTTCTGTCAGCCTCAGAGTCTTTTCGCCACTGGCTCCAGGATCCAATATTCCAATAATCCAATCGATGGGCTAGTAACGTTCACACTTCCAGGTTTTATCCCATCTCGGACAACCTCACCTGGACTGTGAACACCACGTCACTGGTGAAGAGGGCACAGAAGTGACTGTACTTTCTGCGGAGGATGAGGAGAGCCCGCCTGCCCCCGCCCATCCTCACGACCTTCTACAGAAGCACCATAGAGAGTATTCTGACCAGCTGTCTCTCTGTGTGGTGCGGAGGCTGCAGTGCCTCCGACTGGAAGAACGTGAGGAGAGTGGTGAGGACAGCAGAAGGGATCATCGGGGCTCCTCTTCCCTCCATAAAAGACATTTCATCGCAGCGCTGTGTGTCTCGAGCCCGTAACATCATCAGGGACCCCTCACACCCCCACCATAGACTATTCTCCCTGCTGCCCTCTGGAAAGAGGTTCCGCAGCATCCGCTGCAGGTCCACTAGGTTCTGCAAAAGCTTTTTCCCTGCTGCCATCAGACTGTTGAACTGCTGAACAGCTGAAGTATAAAAACGGACTGTGTACCACACTCGACTCGCTGATTTGCACATTTGCACATTTGTATCGTATCCTGCAAAATTGCTGCTGCACCTTACCCAGAAACGTACTGCAAAACTGTTTACAATGCAACTGTCTACTTTTAAATCACTGCTGCACCTTACTGCATGTTTGTTTACATTTGTTTTACATTGTTTACATTTCAACTGCCTACTGTTCACTGCTGCACTTTATCCGGAAGTCAATTGAAACATATCCTGTAAGCGACTGCGATTTATCACTGCACTTTATCCTGTACTGTAGAGTTACTGCAATCTTTCTGAGCTGTGTAAAAACGAAATTTCGTTCTGTATGCTCTCTGTGTATACAAAATGACAATAAAGAAAGTCTAAGTCTAAGTCTAATCTCATCTCTGTGTACCACAACCGCGGTCAGCTTATCAAGCCGTCCGTTTTGTTCATTCAACGACCTAGTGATCGCGTCGACTGCCGCTGGCAGTCTCATCAAGGCCATATTGACCGCCAACAGCTTTTGAAGGTGTTGATACATTAAATATCCTCCAAGGCCAAAAATGAGGAATCCAAGTATCGTAAATCTGAATAAGTAGACATCTTCGACGTCCTCAACAGAAAGAATTGAGAGGCACACCGTGGACCATTTCTGCCAGGGGTCCAAGATATATCCCGCAAAAAAAGTTCCGTCGGGACAGGCATGCTCCCCGGTCCTTTGCTTTCCAGTTAAAAAAATTTGATCAATAGCGTTGAAAGACCAGCTGACGAGATCCATAATTGCCTTAGAGCTTTTGGTTGCTATGAAGAAATGGCACAAAAGACACAAGACAAAGCAAATAGCAGGAGAATGGGGGCAGGGGTAATAGCAGATAAGGAGCTCTGGAGAGCTGAAGAAAACCGACCGACCTCGAGGAGAGACAGAACAGAAAGCCATGCAAAACAGAGCCACAAGCAGAAACAAATAAGCCAGTTGGAAGGAACAAGATCAACAAATAGCACACACTGGACACATATCTGACCAAAATGTTGGAAGGATCATTGCAAGTAGGCATTGAAGCCAAACTTAACATGTTTGGGGATATAATATACCAGACCTGCAAGGACAGGCTTGGTAAAGTTATCACCAAACAGAAGAAATCTCAGAGAGGAAATGGAAGGAGAGAAAAGGAGATCATGCAGGTTATGCAAAGGCACCAACAACTTTGTAAGAAGAGGAGGTAAGCACTGCAGGCAAAGAGAGAAGGTCTGAAAGTCCTGTGGGAGGAGGTCCGGCAAAGGCTAACCAGAGTCCGTCGAGCAGAACGCATATGCAAGCGTAGCAAATGAAACAACAAGAGCGAACCAGTTTCTTTAAGGATCCTTTTTGGCTGAGGAGCGGAATGAGTGGCTGAGATCTTACGAGAGCTGGGTGTGAGTAAAATGGAGCAGAAGCAGGCAGCTGGTATTCTATTGGTAATGGAGTGTCCAGCGCAGTCACCAGATCTGAACCCCATTGAGCTGTTGTGGGAGCAGCTTGATCGTATGGTACGCAAGATGTGCCCATCCAACCAATCCAACTTGTGGGAGCTGCTTCTGGAAGCGTGGGGTGCATTTTCTCCAGATTACCTCAACAAATTAACAGCTAGAATGCCAAAGGTCTGCAATGCTGTAATTGCTGCAAATGGAGGATTCTTTGACGAATGCAAAGTTTGATGTAAAAAAAATCTTATTTCAAATACAAATCATTATTTCTAACCTTGCCAATGTCTTGACTCTATTTTCTATTAATTTCACAACGCATGGTGGTAAATAAGTGTGACTTTTCATGGAAAACACAAAATTGTTTGGGTGATCCCAAACTTTTGAATGGTAATATATATATTTTTGAATGGTTTTATATATATATATATATATATATATATATATATATCCGATAATGACATCAAGCAATTTCTGGATAAAATAACAAAATAAATTATAAGATAGTCAAAGAATGACCCTGGACTCACTGCTGACAACAGTTAAAGTTCAGGAAGCTCTAAAAAGCATGCCCAATAAAAAGGCTCCAGGTCCAGATTATTTCCCTACTGAGTTTCATAAAGTGTTCTGGAATATTCTGGCACCAACTTTCCACATAATGTTGCAGGAAACTCAGGAAAATGGCAGATTTCCAGCTACTATGAATTCTGCTACCATAAATCTTCTGCTTAAGCCAGGCAAAGATCCTATGTTTCCCACCAGCTATCGTCCCATATCCTTAATTAACGTGGATATTAAAATAATCTGTAAAGCCTTGGCAAAACGATTAGATAAAGTCACTCCTCTCATAATCCACCTTGATCAAACTGGTTTCATCAGAGGAAGGCAGTCATCCACAAACACACGCAGATTACTTAATTTACTAGATTATTCCTACAGTAAAAATATTAAAGCCAATATATTGTCTGTAGATGCAGAAAAAGCATTTGATAGAGTAAACTGGATTTTTTTTATTCGCTACTCTACATAAATTTGGTTTTGGCAATTTTTTTTATAAATTGGTTAAAAATTTTATACAGCTTCCCAACTATAGAGGACCAAGTCTTCCATATTTAAAAATAAATACAGAAATAAATAAATGCTCATTAATTAAATAAGCATACAACTAATTGCCACTAAAAATACAATAAACAAATAAATGTAGGTAGAAATTAAAATATACAGTGAGACAAAAATGTATATATCTCTTTTAATTAGCTTCTTTACATATTCGCCTTTGTAATAATTACCTTATTAATTTATTGTCCTTTATAATCTTCAACTTTATTAATTACTTCTTTTTAAAGTATTTATTTATGTTCATGTTATAATATTTTTGTCTGTTTTATTCTTCCTTTGTATTTTTTTACCCTATAGATTTCTGTGATGCTATCTATTTCTGCCTGTCCTTTTTACATTTCTGTATGCATTTCTGCCTCATTATGCAAATGAGGAGGGCTGTGTCTTAAGGGCTCAACTTCTTCCCATTGGTTGGTTAGCATTTTACTGCATCGGTTGAATCTACATGGCTTTTCCCTGCACTAAAGCATTGTTTAGTAATGTCAAACTCAGCAGGCAGACATTCAGTGTTCAACCTCTTAAGGGAAGCTGCTAATAGACTGGAAGAATTAGAACGCTGTACATTTGGGATCTGAAATTTTTCCTTTTCAAATTTTTCAGATTCGGCTTTTCTAGATCAATAACTCATCGGCAGATGATTTATTCTACAAAACAGACACCTCTCCGCAACCACAGACAGTGAGCTACAACCATAGTTTCCTCAAAACGAGTCTCCCACCGCGCTGGGTGAATTACATTGGACCCTATGCAGAGCTCGCTTGATAAGAAAAAATTGTAGTTGATTATAAAAGGCACAATATGAATTATCAGATTCACATCCAGACAATAAAAAATGTATTCAATTTTAAGCTATTTTCAATTTTTAAAGACAAAAATTGGGACTTTTCTTCAATAGCTTCCAGGTCATGTGACCCACTCACTCAAATTATTTGTGAAATTGTTCTACTACATTACCCTGATGAGGCACACTCATTTTTATTCCATTGTAAGCCTTTGTTTATTTTTAAAGATTTTTTATAATAAAATAATTGATATTTCTTCAATAGCTTCCAGGTTATGTGACCCACTCACTCAGATTCTTTGTGAAATTATTCTACTACTTCAGCTAACTTTTGTCTTTCTAAGAAAAAATCTTAGAAATTGAATTAAAATGGAATACAAGCAAGTGTGTCTTACATATGTTATCTAGTGGCATGATTTTATTTTAGTTTTGTCATAGATGGTCACAGGATACGGAATTTATTAATTTTTATTTCTCAAGAGTGCTTGGTTCAAAAGTTTTTGACGGTCCCTAACTGCACCACCGTGTGTGGGAGGAGGGAGCAGCTGAGAGACGCTGGCCGAAATCGGAGTCCCTCAACCGGATCAACCGTGAGCTAGATCCCGCTGACTTGAGCTTGAATGTCCAATATCCAACTTCAAACCAAATTCACTGCTGTGCTGGATCATGCGTAAAGACGCAGTGTGAACCCCAAGTTTTGCTGCTGAGGGGAAAATGTTGAACCGGCTTGATGAAACTCCGCCTCATTGACAAATTAGACCAACATGGATAGAATAATGATAATCTGTAGTGTTTTTATTGCCTGAATGTGAATCTGATAATTCATATTGTGCCTTTTATGATCAACTACAATTTTTTCTTATCAAGCGAGCTCTGCTAGGACTGGGGCTGACACTTCTGGTCTCCCCAAAAAGGGGTGGTGGGGGGGGGGAGTGGGCCTGTTAAGTATTTAGGGGGAGGGAGGTTCTGGTTGGGTGGCCCGTACGGGTCATGTTGGCCCCATCCCTGGGGGGCCTGTGCCAGGGGTCGTCTGGTTTGGGATGGGGGGTCAGGACCGAAGCAGGTAGGTTGGATTGTGGTGGTGACACCCCCCCATCTGGATTTCAGGGATGACCTACTGGGTCCGGGGGCCTGGTACCCCTTTGGGGTGCCGGTGCCCGGACCTGGGATTATTGGAAGTGAGTGTTATGTGTGAATGTGTGTACGATGTCTGTTTGGAGAGTCTGTGCATTGTGAGTGGGGCAGTATGGTGAGAAGGTGGAGACTGTTTTTTTGTTTGTTTCAGTACAATCACCATAACAAACAAACAAACATCACAAACATTTAAGGGGAGACGATTTACTGAGGCCGTGCTGCCAAGGTCACCACACGGTGCCCACATGGTGCTGCCATTACTCTGTGAAAAGATAGAGGCCACAAAAAAAGGAAGGTGGGAGGGAAAAAAACACAACTCAAACTTTATCCTATAACAGTATACAGTTTGAGATATCAAAAACCTCTTGCACAAAAAGCACAAATAAGACGAGACACATATAGCAGAAGGCAAACATTTGAGACCAGTCGTGTGTACGTTCATCAGTTTTTGTGAGCATCAGTTATGTACGTCTGTTTGGGTGAAGGTGTTTATATTTCCGTGAAACACTCTCCAGAGGCCATTGTCTTTGATGTTATCAGCCGGCCAACAGTTCAGAAAGCATCTGCAGGTTTCAGGGGGCAGCAGGGTACAGTTCTGAGCTCTCTCGCTATAACAATCCAGGGAGGGCATACCAATATGTTATGTGTTATGAACAAGCTGCACTGACTTTCCTGTCAGTTTTAAGTCTTTTGCTGGCTCCAAATGGTGAAATCTAATTTTCCAAATTGTTGGGCTTTTCCACGCCTCACTTCCAGACTTTATCCCATCACCCCATTGAGTTCAACTACCGAAGCCAGTCTGCGTCCCAGCCCATCCAGCTTTTCGGCGTCGCTCCTCCACCTTCCAGAACTGTCCGTTCACCACCTTAGTGAGCGCGTCATGCAGCCGGCAGCCTGATTAAGGCCAAATTGCTACCGACATCCGCTGTATTTGCTGATACATCAAAAATCCACAAAAACCAATAAGTAGAAATCCAAGTATCCTGAATCCAAACATGCAAACGTTTCAAATGTCCAGGAATGACAAAGTCGAAAGACACACCGTTTTCCATCCAAGAATATAGGGTGTATCCCACATAAAGAGTCAAATCAGGACCGGACGGGTCCCCCTTTTGTTGCCTACCTGTTGAAAAAAATTTGATCAATAGCATTGAGAGGCCAGCTTACCAGATCCATGTTTTTCAGAGTTCGGTTGATATGAAGAAAGTGCTTAGAAAGACAAGACATAGCAAAGCAGGAGAGGTGGATGGGGGGGCGGGGTGAAATCTGGAGAGAGAGAAAGACACGACCGACCTCAAAGAGAGACAGAACAGAAGACCTTGTTCTCTTTAGAAGGGAGCAGATGCTGATGCAGAAAGAAGTCAGGACCTGAATCACTTCAGCATCCACCTCAAGAAAAGCCTCAGGTCAGTAAGCAGTATTGCTATTGGTACTAACAGAGTCCGAATTTCCTTCATGGTAGCAATTCCTGAACAGAAACAGGGCAGAACTGAGCAGCATGCAGGCACTGGAAACTTACGTCAGTGAGTGCTGAACTCTAGAAGAAATTCCAAGTCCACAAGGGTGAGCACACAGGAGCTGGGAGTGTCAAAGAGGCAGTGCACATGAAACAAGACAAGATGTTCTGACAGTGAATGGATGACTGAGGCAGGTATAAGTAGGCATGTGAACAGGTGAGCAGAGTTGAGTCTAATTAGTGCAGCAGGTGGATCTGATTAAGAGTAGAGTGTTGGCTGGAATGAAACTGATCTGATTGGATAGTAGCTAGTGACTGAGAGGTGACAGGCTAAAACTAGCAAACGTCCAAAACAAACACCTCTTGACAACACCAGCCAATCAGAAAAAGCTAACAATCTAACATTCACATGTTAACTAAATAACAGGCTACGAAAGCTAGTGAGAGCCCTGAACCTGGTATTTGCCAGTTTCTTTCTTCTCGACTGCATTGGGGTTAGTTTCAGCCACCAAGTCCAAACGGTAAATTGCAGTACTTGGACTGCAAGTGGAGGACCTGGCTGAATCCCTGCTCAACAAGGTAAGAGGCCAGGAAAGCAAGAAGAAACAGTCTGATCTTGTCCCAGAGAGCTAGATAATGCATGTCATATTTGGCCCACATTGCTGCAACAGCCAGAGGTGTGAAAAGTAGCTTGGGCCTCAATCTCACACTGGATATCTACAAGATGCTTTTGGGGGTCAGTTCACAGTTGACCACATCCACATGAAAGGAAACATATATATTCAGGACGTCAGTAATGCAAATTTTCAGGTCAGTTTTAACTATCTTCAGGTAGTCGGTGTAAATGAGGGGACGGTCTTTGGTAAATTCCTCAGACACCTGCAATGATTAAGCTATTGTCATTATTAATATTATTATTATCATTAACAATAATATTGTATAAAACATACAATTAAGTCCATTATTAACATATTGTATAGAAATTAAAGAGTTTATAGTAATTCCAATAACCACCTTTGACATCTGTGGGGATTGGGAAAACTGCCTCCTGTCTGTTCTCTGCCTGTGCAGATCTAGCCTGGAGGTGAGGCTGGATAACGGCTTTGAACTGAACAAATAATGTCATTTGCTTGCAGCTTTAATGCCAAACTAATTAGAGTGTGCATGTCAAAGGGAAATGTCTATATGTATATCTGTGTTGTTAACTTCCGGTTATTTGGTCTGGACAAGGGTTCTCTCAAGTGTATTAATTTTACCAACCAAGGGGGGAAACAAACTCTTGTCTCTTTAAAGCAGACCAAAGGTGGTAGGTGTGAATACATCTTTGGAAAATTGATTAAATCCACACAAAAGAGCCATTGTTTTCTTCTTCTGACAAATTAGCTAAATAAAGAAGCACATTAGTTTTTGTTTAAAAAGGGGTTTGGAAAATAATATTTATATCCATGATTAGGACTTTGGTTATATCAGCTGTTATGCCATAATATGCCATGATGAATCTCAGATTGGATTCTATACAGTGGAAGAGTTTAACAAAGGAATTCCACTCTGGCCGCAACTTGAGACACTCAAGGCTTGGACGGCCCCTTCTTCCCAGCAGGAGGTCAGCTGTGACCCCTGCTTGTTATAAAACCTTTCTTCCACAGACACAGAGCTCTCTTCTTCTTCTGCGACTCTCTCCTCCTGACTCCAAGCTGCTGATACATCACACCTCCAAACCCTCTGAGGACCAGCACTCAAGGAGAGGGGGGAGCCATGTGACTGAAGGCCTCCAGGAACCATGCATGGGGCCTGGAAGATGCCGTGAGCTGAGTGAGGATGAGCCTTTCTAAAACTCAGTTCCTCCCTGGCATAGGGGGAAACTGCCAGCCGATTCAAAGATAAGTCTCTCACTTCTGCTTAAAACAGATGTCGAAGTGAAGGAATCCGTCTATGCCAGCTTTGTTCTGCTTCCTCGGCGCACCACAGACGGAGCTGGTCCCAGGCAACGCAGAGCTGAAAAGCCGGCACAGAAATCACCTCCCCATGCCGAGGAGAAATCTGCTTAAATCGTGACTGCGACCGGGGTCAGAGAACGCGGCAGGGACCAGGCCTCCGACCCCGACAACGCTGTTAGCTCATGCTACAGAGCCAAGCGCTAGCCCGCTAACACTAGCCAACCACTTCCTCCTTCAACGCCCCTTCCGTGAATGGCCAAACTGAACAGAACTGACACGAGTAAAGGACAGGTTTGGGCAGCGGGCTAAAGGTGAAGTAAAAAGGTTTATTGGGAAATGTCTTGTAAACCTTGTATACCTGGCGTTTTGAACAAAAGGCTAACAATATAGCATTGCTAGCATTCGGTACCATGTCACTATCGAATGCGCTTTAAAGTTTTACCAGAAAGGTTACCTCCAAAAGGGTTTCATACATTGATGGGACATTAATGTTTATGTTATCCAGCCACTCAATATGACTAAAATTAAAGCAAAAGCTTTCATTTGTTAACGCCGAACGTCCTCTAGCCAACAGGATATTAGCCTTGCTAACATCCGGTCTCGGACATTTCAAATAGAGTTCGTTTTAAAGCATAAAGCGTAACTGTTCTGCCCCGCCATCCTCCGATGGTGTTATGAGCCTTATTCCCACATCAATATGGTATATTAATGCCGGTTTTCAAGGCAATTTTGATAACTATAGATTTTAACCAGGTTAGCGACGATCACTGTAGCGACCCCTAGTGGCCAGAGGTAGATTCGCATAAACAAAGGCAAGCAATTCTGAATAAAATTATTTTACAGGACAAAACGGTCCTCAGAATATTATTTCAACAAATAATGTTTTGTTTGACTTGGGCTTTGCATTGTGAATGGATTGAAACATGTGGCAAATGTTTTTAGCTCCATTCCATGCTTTTGAAATCAGATCTGTAGTGAACAAGGATTCACTGAATTAATCTGATTATGATTAACCACTTTTGTTTGTCTTTTGTTTGTTTTTGCTTGTAAATAGTTCCTTAGCTTAGCTTCTTTTTATCTTAATTTTGCTTAGTAGTTTAGTTAAGTTTCACTAGCCTAGTAGAGAGGATTTATTAATCGAAATATATTGTGTTAATTCAGGTAAACAGCATTACATAGTGATGTTCTCTGGATGTTAATTTTATTTATTTTATTAAATTCTTGGACTTGAGAAGAAGTTGTCACTCCTTTTATTCTATGTGTGTGCAGGTTTTGCTGTTAAAAGATCGCTAGTGCTCGAATTCACCCCTTTCAACCATTGTCTTGATATCAGCTTAAGAGCTGATCATCACCAGACAATACTTAACAGACAGAGTTATTTATGAAACATCAAATAACTTTAAACAGTGTATAATTGCACAACACAGCCAGCAATATTAAACTCTAGCACCTTATTTATATTTGCTAGAGTGACTAACTTCTAAAGAGCTTATACTAAAGCATTTGGTCTTTTCACACTTTGCACCCTGTCCCCTCTAAGTTATCATTCTTTAATTGGGGCTGTTAATTTATTCTTCAATTACTTTATCTAGACCTAGAAATGGCTATGTTGAAGACAGAGGCCAAAGATGGCTCATGTCAGCATACTCAGAGAAGGCAGAGGTGGACAGGGAAAAATAACTTTGCTGACCCTGCAGCTGTGGGCTGAACAACATCATCAGACTTTAGGGTCATCTGACTCTGGCATCAAGCAAAATGTATGCATTAACAGCAACAAAGTATAATTTTCTCCAAAGTCTGCGTAGCACTTAACTGCCATTAGTCCACTCATAAACTTAAGCATCTGATTAAGCATTTGATTGTACTTCATTTAAACTAGTACAGTTTTCTATCTATTTTTGCATTTTTGTTTATTATTGTGCGTTTAGATCTTCATTTTATCTCTTAGTGTAATTTTATTGCTTTTGTTTTTAAGCACTTTGTGTCAGCTGTGGCTGGTGTTAAAGCGCTTTATAAATAAAGTTAATGATGATGGTCCCTTTAGAATTGGATCATTATTACTGGTTTAATGCAGCAAGACGTATATATATATATATATATATATATATATATATATATATATATATATATATATATATATATATATATATATATATATATTTGTAAATGCCAATTAAAATCTTCTCCTTTGTATTGATTAAAATGGAGCAAATAGAATTTGAGCAGAAATATCAAAGTGACCTTTCTGATCCCTCACCATAACTGCTGTGTCATACCTGACCTTTTCCCTCCATCACTGTCACTAGCACTTATGTCTTTATATCAGCTAAGCATTTTTCACCTAAAAGACTGACTGACTGGCTGAATGACTGAACAGAGAGACAGCAGGTTGACAAAGCAAGGGAAATAACCTTTTGAGTGAAGACCAAACTGCCATTTTCTGCTGCTAGGATTGATTTAACGAGGCCTTTTGATGGACACAGAAAAGTGCAAAACAAGCTCTTACCTGAATCTTATTTATTCTGATTAAAGATAAACAACAAAGTGAATTTCTTATCAAAAGCTGTTGGGAAATAATTTCTAATGCCTCATGTGTTTCAAACTATTTGACTGTTAGTGGGGGTTAATGCTGTCACATGACGTGTCATGACCGCTTTGTTTACTAGTTGCTTCCTCTTTTAATACAAGCTAACATTTATCTTTCTGATTTCTTTAGTCTTCATGTACTGTATGTATTATCTGCAACCACTGCTGCCATTTCCTCTGCCCTCTAATTTTTCCCTTATAGAATGTATACTGTCTCAGTGCTCAAGTGTTTGTCTGGGCCTCTTTCAATAAATAAAATATATGATTTTTCATCTTGAGCCTAGATCTGCAGGAAATGTTAAGACAATATGTCAATACATCAGAAAAAAAGGTAAATCCAGGGCAAAAAACTGTCCTTGAAATACATGATTACCCCTAAACTTACAACCAAATTTATTAAAAAGGGATTTAATTTCAACAAAGCCAATGTTTTCGTAACCTGTACAGCCAGATTGATATTGTGTAGCACTCTCCACTCTGCACATTATCAATCTAGGACTGCTCCTATTCGGGGAAAAGAGGGACATTCAGCAGAAATCTCTGAGTTAATTGGGTGAAGCGACACCTAGTGTCCACCTACAAAAGGTTGTTTTAACCGATCACAGTATCAAATTAAAACAGCAGCAGCACAGATGTCATGAGAAACTACAAAAAGGTAAGCTAGGCAAGGCACATCTTGCTATTCTTCTTTCAAAGATGAAATAATGGATTCTTACAAAGCAAATGTAATAGCAGCAGAAAAGCACCCATCCTCCTCCACTGCCATATGTTGGTTCCGCTGTGGGCTTATCAGACCTTGCTTTCGTCGCAGTGGTATATTCCACTTTAAACCACAATACTGCAATGTGATTGGCCTGAATCCCATAGAATGCTTCTGTGTTTTCACTCTTTTTCTCCTAGTTATTTTTTAAAGTTTAAAGCCGTTGGCACATAGTTATTTAACTAAATGTCTTGACCTATATAACCTCAGAAAAACCCTGAGATTATCCAACCAGATGCTCTTCATGCTGCCAGGGTCAAAATTGTAGCATAAGTGGGAGTAGGCTTTTACAGTAGCAACCACTAGACTCTAGACCACCCAGAGTTTTTATGTTTTTCTGCATAATCTATGCATGTTTTTTTACATTAGATTTTAATGTGTTCAGTTTGGGTTTTAGGTTTGTGACGCTGTAGTGTATCCTTATTTTAGTCTGTTCATTTGTCTAATTTTTTTTATTTTCACTCATTTTACTGGTATGTTGTTACTTTTCATTTTTCAATTTAGCTCTAGCCAGTTAAAGAAACCTTGCTCAAGATGAGGAACTATATCAAGTAAGTAAACGTTCAATGCAATCAGCTGATTTCCTTATGGAAAACTTTCACTATACTGTCCCTTGATTACTTTTCTACACATACTTAACATACTTAAACTGAACAGGACCATGTTACTGGGGTTGAATGAAAAAGGCTCTTATACAGGCAAAATGCCTGAAAATGTTAGAGTATTTGCTAACTCAAATTAAACCTCAAAGGTAGCTTACTTGTTATAATTATTCCTGCATTGCACATCTCAACCTTTGCATAGTGATTACCTGTAGAACCAACACAAAAGCAGAGCTTCATCTAAGTGGTATGCAGCTCTTAATAATAGAGCAATGATTGTCTTATTTTTTGTGTGTTATGAAACATTGTGCTAAGACATTTTACTGACCAATAAGGAAAAAGTTATCAGTGGTAATTTAAGATTTTCTTTTGCATCTAACGTCGCTCTTTAATCACTGACAATATTAAAGAACTGTTCGATCTGTAAGAATAATGAAGGCATGGAATCTTAAATGAAAGGAAGTGAAAAAAGATTTAACAAACCACTGATTTCAAAGGATCAGAGGGGAGGAAAATAAAATCAATGTGTTCCACTTTAAGCTCTGCATGAATCAGCATTGACTTCATTTGATCATAAAAACCAATCAGTTGCCCGTCCCAATGTTCCACCATATTAATCTTAGATTTAAATCAATTATTTTTGTGTCCCTACAAAAAGTCAGGTAACACAATTCTCCACACAGTGCACAGTTACACATTCAGCATCGGGCACTCACTTACACATATAAATTAGCTGTCAAAAACCCACAAGATTTCTAATTGGATTGAGAAAAAAATGAACATGCATTATGTCGTTTGGTCAATACAAACAACCTGGATTTGGAGTTTTACATAAAATCTACTTTGACTTTGACAATAGCCAATTGATGTAGCCTCTGGGGGCAAATGCATTCTTTGCTTATTTTTCTACACTTGTCGCTCAGGTTTAAGTAAACATATTTTCAAGGGCAGGCCTTATAAAAAATGGGAAAAAATCAAAAGGGAAAGGATCCCAAAAAGGCTACTTTATTGATATGGGTAGAAGGCGTGTGTGATCATTAAAATCAACCCATGAATTCCACACATGCACACCCACTCAACAATCCTCAGGACAAAGTCAAGCAGCTATCAAAGCTGTCAAAGCATGGCAAATTTAAAATGATCAAAGCCTAGAAAAGTTGCAGGGAAGAAAAGTGACCTGAACTAATGAAAGACAGGATAAATAAGTGGAACCGTAGTAACATGAGAAGAAAGAAGCAATACAGAGCACAACAAAGCCAAGACATATTTTACTTCTTTAAAACAGTTTGCTTTATGTTACTAAAGTTAAAACAATCATATTCTGATAAGCTGAAAAGTTCAACTTAGAAACCGTTGTCTATGCACCTTTTAACACAGAGAACACCAAGATGAGGATCTCCAAGTCAGTGGATACCCATACATTGACACAATCTAAATAAACCAACTGAAAAGCCACAGTCAGTATCATTATTTATTTGTACTGTACTGTTTGTGTTTTCACTAACATAAACATTAGGTATGTAGAATATAAATGTAACTGTCTCATTGCTACACAGGTATGTCATGCAGTATAAAATCGGGTGTTCCTACAGCATAAGGCAAGTTAAATTCAAGATTTTTAAGACTTTTTAATGCCACTTGAAATAAAAAGTTAAGATAAATATTATGCCGGAAACCTTATTATTATTAATTATAATTTTAATGATAGGTCGTTCAAACTTAAATGGTAGCTATAACAAATATAATTCAAATGGTTGTGATTCCAGGGCTATACGCTTGTAATGATTAATACCAATAATGCATTTATTAATTAGCTGTTATGAATTTATTTATGCTGGAAAAGTGTGATCTGATCGGTTATGACCGGATAGACTTATCCAGCAAATGCTGATAACACAAATTATAACTGCAATTGGAGTTTAACCCTTGCTTCTTACCACAAACCAATGAAAATGTCTCAGTTGATTTCAGTTGTTAACTCAAAAAGAGGTAACTCTTTACTCTTAGAAAACCGTTAAACCTCTGGACCAGAATAAACACAAACAATTACTATTCCATACGTTATTATTTATTAAACCAAAACATTTCCCTGTTACAGTAATTATTTTAATTGAATAAAGCTAGGAAACCCTACTCACTACTAAAAATAAAAATGCAAAAGAAATAAATAAAAATAAATAAGTCAAAATGGATTAAAATGAGAGGTAGCAATTCTTAATTCAACTCACAGTTGTTTAAACATCACATTCAAGACGTCGGCACTTGTCGTAGCAGCATTGGAAGACAAAATAGCTTTGAGAAACTAGATGGATGCTTCTGTATTTCACAACAAGCTAGCTAACCGCTTAGCTACTGTGTACCTTCCCAAGATGGCAACTATGACGACATACAACCTACGATCTTGTGTGACGCGTGAGGAGGAGGTCCTAATGACGTCTTTAGGGCACACGCCAAGTGATGGGTGGGCTTCGGCTGGGAGGCGGTCTTACTCCTGAACAAAGGACTTTGAAACAAAAATGCGGGAACTGAACATTTAGACAAGGGAAGAAAAGATGGAGAGGAGACAAGGGGAAGGTTGACCCTCGGGTCAGCTTATAAAACCAAAAACCAACACAGCCAAAATCACTTATAAAATGCATGCCTATACATCAGAAATATCCAGCAGTTAAACAAACTCCGTCTCTGAGTAATTAAGCATTAAACTACTTCCTAATAGGTTCCGTCCAGGCACAAAATATCACCTTATGGGTGAAAAAGAGAAATAAAAGGAAATCCTTACTTTACTCTGACGTTGCTCAGTGGGAAATGTCCTGGCTCCGGGTCTCTTGGCGTCCTGCAGCTGCGTGTCGGCGCGTCCTTGAGTGGCAGAAGGAGTGGAGGGAAGCCACAGTCTCTGGCCTTTCAGGTGCTTTGTTTGGCCAAAACAAAAGCGGGGTTCTTTACGATCACTGGAAGATAAGCGGCTATCTCTGATCGAAGTGAACTCAAAGTACTTTTAAAGTCGACCTCCTGCATAGGCAAGCAGGAATTAGTTTGATTCGGAAGTTCTCGGTCCAGCGAGAAATCGAAACACGTGCCACCTGGGGAATATTCACAGGATGTAACAGCTGTGGGTCTTCCCAGTTGGCGTGGTGCCAGTGAAGAAGAAAGAGTTAGTCGCACCAGGCTCTTTTATTTCCTTTCGTAGCAACGAGATAACGTTGCGATGGCCGATGGTTGCGTTGCTTGATGGGGGTCGGTGGCCATTTTGACCATATTGCATGCTGGGAAATGTGATCTGTCACGTCATAGAATGGCATAACACCAACTTCACAATAAACACAAGATAAAATAAAAAAAACTGTTTGCAACAAGTTTACTCAAATGTTTATTCTAACATAAAACATTACTTTCTGGTCCAGTATAAATTTTTACATTTTCAAAAACTTTCCATACAGCAAAAAACTAAAAAACACACTGTTAGGGTCCAGCCAACAGCGCCTGGCAGGCCGCTGCGGCCTTCTCTCTCTCTCTCTCCATTCTCTCACAGGTGGCTCCAGTTGACAGTGGGGCGTGGCACTCAGCTGTTTCTCATTCTGCAGGGCGGTGGTGGAGCATTTAAGCGAAAGGCGGCCAGCTGATCGACACCAGTGTTAACCTTGTGTGGTACATCATGTTGACCACTGTCTCTCAACAGATCTTCTCTCGATCCACATTCTATGCCTTATTCCCTGTGTCTCAGGTTGCCTCGTGCTGCGGATCCCACTCCACTGCTTCCTTCGTCCTCTGAGTTCAACTCCAAGTCTTGCCGAGATCCCCTCCAGCCTGTCAGCTGGCAGCCATGCCGCTCCGCCTCCAAGCTACTCCATGGGACTTTCACCATCCACTGTCCCGTGAAGAGGCCCGACCGGCTCAACCCTCGGCCTCCATCGTTCCTTCCCCTCTCCCTTTAAATAAACCGTGTAAAATCTGCTCCTGTTCTCCGGTTTGTTATCTGCATGTGGGCAAAAGCCATAAAAACCATGCTAGAAGAAAACTCTGGCCACCATGTCCCAGCGGAGACATTCAGGAGAACACTTTCCGCCCAGCAGGAGCAGCTTCATGCCCATGGGCTTGCTGTATGCATGCTCCAGGACCAGTTGCAGGGCATAAGTGCCCAACTGACACAAGATTTTGTTCATTCTCTGCCTTTTAACACGCTGAGCTCTCTGGCGGGCCAAGTCCTGTTTTCCCAACTGTCAGGAATTTGGATGTTCCTTCAGTGAGTTTCTGGCCGAATTTAAGATCGTCTTCTCTGGAGGGGTGGATCCCGTTGAGCAGGGGCGTCGTCTGTGGGCACTTAGACACCAAAACCGCTCCGTAGCGGATTTTGCAATCGAGTTCCCCCCGCATCGCTGCGGGCTGGAACTCCCAAATCCTCAAAACAGTGTTTTTTTCAGGCCCTTGATGAACATCTCAAGGACGAGTTAACCCGTCTTGAGGGACCCGAGTCCTTGGAGGCTCTTATCTCCCTGGCAACCCGATTGGATAACTGGGTAAGAACTAGAAGGTGTTCGTGGCCGGAGTGGGCAACCCCGCGTTTAAGGGGCCCCTTAACTTCACCTGCCCCGTGCCGTGGCCCGGCAGTCCCCAAGCCCATGCAGGTGGGTAGGGCTCGCCTCATACCGGATGAATGACAGAATCATTTGGAGGCGACCTTGTGTCTATACTTCACCTCACCTGATCAGTTCGTCCCCACTTGTCCGGACAGTCCAAAAGACTGGGTCCGTCAGCTATTGTGGGGCAGCTGGCGGACCAAAATAGTGATCTGTCAGTCGGTTCCCCACGCCTCTGCCAACTGGCAGCCATGCTCACTGCTGGGGGTACTCTCTGTCTTTCTGCACTTGTGGACTCTGGCTGTGACTATAATTGAATAGACCGTTCTATTAAATTATAGTTCTCTCTGCCCAGCTCGTTTCGAAACGACCTGGTCCCACTGCCCACTCAAGTCCTGATCTTCGCACTGTCATTCTCGCTGCCTGCTTTCCGCCGTTCCCCCCAACTCTCCCACTGGGGGGCCAGAGGAGGTGGATCCCGTCGATTTGAGCTCAGTTCCCAAACAATACCAGTACCTCAGCCTTGCTTTTAGTAAAGCCAAAGCCGAGTCGTTACCGCCTCATCGCCCCTACGATTGCGCTATCGAGTTTCTACCCGGTGCTCCCCTGCCCATGAGCTGTCCAAACAGTATTTCTCACGCTGAGCGTCAGGCCCTCGAGAAATACATCAATGAGTCTTTGGCGGTCGGCCTCATCCAGCATTACCTGCTGGAAATGCTAGAATTCCGTTACTAAACAGATTTGCTCCACTCAAAAATGTGACCCAGGAGGACAAAAATTAGAGGTATGTCAACGATTTTCTAAGACATCAGAGAACAGACATGCTACAGGGCCAAGGACCCTGATATTATGCAATGGATCTGTAAGGGGGATTAAACATTTCTGTAACAAGGAAAAACACAGAGGTGTTGATTTATAACAATATGAACTGTGGCCTGGTGTCTGATTTAACATACATCCTTCAGACAGACCTTCCAAGGGTCTTGAAAGAACGTCCGACCTTGGAAAAACTCATAATACAAGCTGAAGCCCTGAAGGACATCACCCGGATAAGAAAATCAGAAGTATTAAAAGAGGATTACGTTTGTTTGTTGAACTTTGTTGATGGCCTGAATGTCAAGGTGTTTCTTAGTGGCCCGTTAATTGTGGAGATGAGATTTTTTTTCCAGAATTCTGATGCTAAACAAATGGCTGGAAAAAACATGCAAAGAAACAACTGTAACCTTCATAGACAACTTTAACATCTTTTGGGAAAGAAGACATCTGGTCAACAGAGATGGTTTCACTCTAAATAGGTCAGGTGCAAAACGGCTGATTTCAAACATCTTCTATTCTGTGAACCATGCGTCATCAGCTTTGTTCCAAAACAAAGTACATCCAGTGCCAAAACAAATGATAAGCCCAGGGCAGCCCGAACAAGCCAAGATAAAGATGGCCAGAAAGATGACACAGAATGAGGCGTTGTCAGAGCTACAGGACAATTGATCCCAGATCTCAGCAGGACAAAGAGAGGACCAAGAACCTCCATCGTCACGAAAACCGGTCCAGACCGGACCCGCCTCCCCTTCTTCTCCACAAAGCCCAGAAGTTCCTTTTCTGGAATTTTCTCACAACATGAACAAAGTATTTAAGATTGGTCAACAGATGACATCCTCTCCACATAGCCATTCTGCTATGAATAAACCAGGATTCTCCAAAGGCCTCAGAGCCTCAGATCCTCCTCCTCTACGTATCACAGAACACTCTGGTACTGAGTAACTCCAAATTACTTCGCTGTGATACAGATTGGGCCCTGGCCACACGTTTATCAGACATGACAGTTCCCAGCATCAGCCTGGGCCTTTCGCCGGAGATTATGGAATATCTGTGATAATACGTGGCAGAAATAAGAAAAACAAAAGGATAAACAGGAACAAATACTTAAAAGTCATAAACTGTCAGATGCAACATGTCACAGAGACATCATCAACCACTAAGTCATATAAACTGGGTTTATTAAATATTAGATCTCTGTCAGAAAAATCCCTTTTAATTAATGACTTCATTATTGACAATAATCTTGATGTAATGTTTTTAACAGAAACATGGCTGCATGAATTTAGTGAAGCAGCTATACTGATGGAGTCAACACCTCCAAACTACAATTTTCTTTGTGAGAGCTGACAGCAAAGGAAAGGTGGAGGAGTAGCAACATTGTTTAATGATTCACTAAAGTGTAAAAAGGTATTTTTGGGAAAATTTGACTCTTTTGAACATTTGGCCCTCCAGGTAAAGGTCCTGGTATGAACTATGTTTCTGAATGTGTACAGGCCTCCTAAGTCCACATCAAACTTTTTTAATGATTTTAGTGACCTGCTGTCTGTGATATGTGTTGATTATGACTGTTTAATTATTGTGGGGGACTTCAACTTTCACGTTGACAACCCTGAAGACAGAAGTGCAAAAGAACTGTGTGACACACTTAGAAACTTTGGTTTAACTCAACATGTTAAATAGCCAACACACAAACAGGGACATATTTATACTTGATCATCACTAAATGTCTAAAAAGTTCACAGGTCAATGTAACTGATCTTGCCCTATCTGATCACTGTTCTGTTACCTTTGAAAGCATAATTTCCAGTGACTCATTTAGCCAAAGGGACATCGTAAGAAAACGCACCTTTAAGGACAATGCTGCGGAAACTGTTATTCAAGCTTACTCTGATACTTCAACCTTGGGCTGCAACTCAGTAGATGAACTAGTAGATAACTTTCATTCTAAAGTCTCAGACATCATTGACTGCATTGCTCCAGTTAAAGTGAAAGTTCTTTCCGGGAAGAAAAAATCTCCTTGGAGAAATGCTTCAGCAGTTAGAGGTGAAAAAAGGGAATGTTGGAAAGCTGAACGCAGGTGGAGAAAGAACAGACTCCAGGTTCACTACGACATCTATAAAGACAGACTTTACAGATATAACTTACAATTGAAAAATGCAAGGGAATCTTTCTTCTCAGAGTGCATCAAGAAAAACATTAATAATGCTCGTGTCTTATTTTCCACAGTTGACAGGCTAACAAATCCTCCTGTGTCAGTGGCTTCCGAACTCCACACCACCAGGGCCTGCAATGAATTTGCTAACTTCTTTACTGAAAAAATCCTAAAAATTAGAGGATCACTTTGTACTACCATATCAACACCAGAACCAAAGCTGTATTCAGCTGGAACTACTTCTGACAAAATGTCCCATTTCAGCCAAATAAACCCCAAAAGCTTAGAGCAGATCATTCAGCAGCTTAGTTCCTCTTCCAGCTGCCTTGATGTTCTACCCACAGCTTTATTTAAAAAAGTTTTACCTGGCATAGCGTCTGATTTGACTCAGATAATAAACACCTCCCTTCTGTCAGGTGTTTTCCCCCAGTCCCTAAAAACAGCAAATATCAAACCACTGCTGAAAAAGAACAATTTAGACAAACTACTACTCCAGAACTACAGGCCCATCTCAAACCTCCCCTTTATCAGTAAGATTATTAAAAAAGCTGTATTTCAACAATTAAACACCTTCTTAACAACGACCAGCCGCTTTGACGTAATCCAGTCTGGCTTCCGTGCTCACCACAGTACAGAGACCGCCCTTATTAAGGTGTTTAATGACATCCATATAACTACAGATTGTGGAAGAACCACCGTGCTGGTACTATTGGACCTCAGTGCAGCATTCGATACTGTTGATCACTCCATTCTGTTAGAGCGCCTGGAGAACTGGGTCGGCCTCTCTGGTACAGCACTCCACTGGTTTAAATCCTACTTAAAGGACAGGGACTTTTTTGTATCAGCAGGTAACTTTACATTCCAGACGACAAAAATTACATGTGGGGTTCCCCAAGGGTCCATCCTGGGTCCCCTCCTCTTCAATATCTACATTCTCCCCCTAGCTCAGATGATAAAAAAATAACAACATCAGCTACCATAACTATGCAGACGACACACAGCTTTACATCACCATGTCACCAGGTGACTATAAACCAGTTCAAGCACTGAGTAAATGCCTAGAAGAAATCAATGCCTGGATGTGCCAAAATTTTCTTCAGTTGAATAAAAACAAAACAGAAGTAATAATTTTTGGACCAATAGAGGAGAGATCAAAAGTTAGCACACAGCTTCAGTCGCTTCAGCTAAAAACCACTAATCAGGCCCGAAACCTGGGTGTAGTGATGGACTCAGACCTTCAAAAGCATCTAAAGACAATTACAAGGTCGGCTTTCTATCACCTGAGGAACATTTCCAGGATTAAAGGACTAATGTCTCAGCAGGATCTGGAAAAACTAATCCATGCGTTTATTTTTAGTAGAATTGATTACTGCAACGGTGTTTTCACAGGTCTGCCTAAAAAATGGATCAGACAGCTGCAGCTGATCCAGAACGCTGCTGCCCGAGTCCTCACTAAGACTAAGAAAGTAGAGCACATCACCCCAGTTCTAAAGTCATTACACTGGCTCCCTGTATCTCAGAGAAAAGACTTTAAAATACTTCTGTTAGTCTATAAATCCCTAAATGGCTTAGCACCTAAATACATCACAGACTTGTTATCAGCGTGTAAACCCTCCAGACCACTCAGGTCCTCTGGCTCCAGCCTTCTCTGCATACCTAGAACACGAACCAAACACGGAGAAGCAGCATTTATTTGCTATGGACCAATAGAATCTGGAACAAACTTCCAGAAAACTGTAAAAGTGTGGAAAGCCTGAGTTCCTTAAATCGAGATTAAAAACACATTTGTTTAAAATTGCCTTTGAATATTCAAGTTAAACTGTTTTACTGTTTTTAAATGTCCTTTTTTTGTTTCTACATTCTATCCCTACTTGCTTTTATTCCTATATTTTAATCATGTAAAGCACTTTGCATTGTCTCTGTACTGAATTGTGCTATATAAATAATTTTGCCTTGCCTTGCCTTGCCTTCTTCTTCCCCTCTTGGGGCTGGCTTTTTCTTTGTCGGGAAGAAGGACGGATCACTCCATCCCTGCATTGACTTACTTTGTGAACATTTTAAAAGTAATAACCTACTTGAGGAGTTTCAGTCAGGCTTCAGAGCTTGTCATAGCACTGAAACAGCTCTGGTGAAGGTCACTAATGATATTCTCATGGCCTCAGATAATTGACTTGTGTCTGTACTTGTCCTGTTAGATCTCAGTGCTGCATTTGATACAGTTGATCACAATATTCTTCTACAAAGACTTGGGCATACTGTAGGGATTAAGGGGAAAGCATTAGGCAGGTTTAAAATTTATCTATCAGACAGATTCCAGTTTGTTCATGTTAATAATAAATCTTCTTCAAACTCTAGGGTCACCTGTGGAGTGCCACAGGGTTCAGTCCTTAAACCAATTCTCTTTACTATATATATATATGCTTCCGATTGGTAAAATTATCAGACAGAATGTGATAAATTTCCACTGTTATGCTGATGACACTCAGCTATATTTATCCATAAATCCTGATGAATCCAATCAATTACTTTGACTCCAGTCATGTCTTGATGACATCAAAAGCTAATTACTTTAAATGTTCTGCATTTAAGTTCTGACAAGACAAAAGTTGTGATCTTTGGACCAGAGTCCTCAAAAATAAACTTCTTAAATCACTCAACCTGGATGGAATTAACTTGGCCTCTGGTAATAAAGTAAAAAATCTTGGGGTTATTTTTGACCACGACATGTCATTTAAATCCCATATTAAACAGGTTTCCAGAGTTTCCTTTTTTCACCTCCGGAATATTGCCAAAATTAGAAACATTCTGTCCAGAGGTGATGCTGAAAAACTAGTCCATGCATTTGTTACTTCAAGGCTGTCCGTCCGTCCGTCCGTTTTATTCCGCTTATCCGGGGTCGGGTCGAGGGGGTAGCAGCTTCAGTAGGGAGGCCCAGACGTCCCTCTCTCCGGCCATTTGGTCCAGCTCCTCCGGGGGAATCCCAAGGCGTTCCCAGGCCAGCTGGCAGACATAGTCCCTCCAGTGTGTCCTGGGTCTTCCCCTTCAAGGCTGACTGTTGTAATTCTTTACAATCAGGGAGTCCACAAAATGCAGTTCAAAGTCTTCAGCTGATCCAAAATGCTGCAGCAAGAGTTCTGATGAAAATCAACAAGAGGGATCATATTTCTCCAATTTTAGCTTCCCTCAATTGGTTTCCTGGCTGGTGGTTCCTAGAGTCTCTAAAAGTAGAATGGGAGGCAGATCCTTTTTGTTATCAGGCTCCTCTCCTGTGGAACCAACTCCCAGTTTTGGTTCGTGAGGCAGACACCGTGTCTACTTTAAGACTAATCTTAAAACTTTCCTTTTTGACAAAGCTTATAGTTAGGGTGGCTCATGTTACCCTGAGCTACCTCTATAGTTATGCTGCCTTAGGCTTAGGCTACTGGAGGACATCAGGGCCTATTTTTCCCTTTAGCATTTTGTCCCATCTGTTTCTCTCCTGTTTTCCTCTTTTACAGTCCCACTTCAGTGTCCATTGAACATGAAATTGTTCCAGCATAAAATCTTATAAAGCGTCTTGCATATATAAATCAAGCGTAAGACTATGGTGAAAGCAGTAAGGCTCCTCTTGTGAAAGTAAAATCTGTGCTTTTTGGCATTAAGACAACAATTCTTATTGCCACATTCCCAGAGAGGAAACAAAAAAGAAGAAAAAAAAGCTGGCATACCAGCCAATGGGAGTAAATGCAGTGGGAACAACTTTACCCGTATTTTCTACAGCTTATGGTTACAATAACTGGGGAGATTGGTTCTGACGCTAAGTTTTTACCTGGTGAGAGCAATACAGAAAACCAACGGATCGACCATAGTTTTATGCTAATTAATGTGTTGTTGCCATATTTCACAAAATAAGGCCAAATAAAGTACCCTTGAGTTACAAAGTACAAACGCATGCAATTACCTGTACAAAACAGTTGTTTTCAAGCTCCACCACCCTAATCAATGCACATGCTCAGAGCAGTCAAAGCGTCCATTGAAATGTGATTCGACAATTTTTTTCTAGATTTTTTGTTATTCCTTTTGTGACAAGACGAGGTTATGAGATTTTAATATTTGGCCCCTCGAAACCGGAAATATCAATAACGCCACCTTGGGAATTGCCCCCAAGGAAATAGATCGCCAATAAGGCACTACAAGTTCGTTACCCAAAGAGAACAAGACGATTCCACAACAAGATGTATTTTATTATTCCACGCTAAAACACAATTAGGATACAAGGGACAACACGGGGAAGGAAAGGGGACAGTACTGAGGCTAACCAGCAGGGGGTGGGCAGTCCAATTATAGTGAGCTGGATCTTAAAGAAAAAGAAAATGAATCAATCCAAACGAATCACCCCACTCACTTGTGAACAGACATGCATACGTGGAAAAAAAAACAAATTATCCCAACACACAGCTCCAGTCCTCAGAAAGGGCTTTCCCCCACCCCACCGCCTTCAGCTCTCAGCCTGGAAATGAGAGGGTAGGACTAATAAAGCAAAAAAAACAAAAATAAAAGGCAATAGTAACAGTTTAAACATACACCAAGGCTAAAATGAGGTTGTTCTTAACCTCAAACATAATTAAAAATAATTCAAGCTTTAATTGGATAACCTAAACAAAGAAACCCAAGGCCAAATGCACACAGAAAACAGGATGGTTAGAATAAACAAATATTAACCCAAAATACAGAACTAAGAAACCCAAATTGAGAATTTAGCAGAAACAAATCCCAAAATAACCAAAAACAACAAAAATAAAGCAAGACAGTAACAATAAAACAAAGCAGCAGAGTCTCCAGCAGGCTGCAGCAGCTTTATCTCTGCAATCAAAGTACAGGTTACGAAGTGATTTCAGAAACTGCAGAAAGTAAAGGGGAGTCAGGCCACCTACCCGAGCTGGATTATTCTGCCACAACCAAGGAGCCCCTTCTGGACCCGCAGCAGGAGGATCAGCATGCAAATACCTTCTATATATATACACACATTTATATCAATAATTATCAATTGTGGTGCTATGAGGATGCGTAAGTGTGATAGAGTACCTACCAGTTTGGTGTCATTACACTGCACTGGGAGGGGGGGGGGGGGGGGGGGGGGTCGTTTCATCCACACCCCAGTCCCAAACAAGAGATTTCAGGCACTTTCTAAGGTCAAACAATCTGAGTCAGCCACTAAAATTATAAAGCTAACGCAGCAGGAGAAAACATTACTTACTAGTAGAATTCTTTTCCCTTGAGTGAGCCAAACAATGTCCTCACTACAACATGACCAAGTGTAGGCATAAAGCACCCAGGTGAGGGAGACTCCCTTTATGCTCTCCACCCATAAGCTAATTGAACACCAGGTGTCCTCAATCTCAGGAGAGGCTTCATCCTGCTACATTCCACCCCCCCAATAAAAATCGGCGTCCCGACGACTAATTTGAAATCCAGCTAACACCATGGTCTAAAAACAGCAGTTACAGCATTCACCACTGTATCAGATGGATTCCCAACCTGCGGTTCAGGGCCCGCTACTGGTCTAGGGAGGTGATGCACATTTGAGTGTTGACCTGCAGTTGACCTCTGGGTTCGCCGCACCTTTCCCTTGCCGGTATCCAGTTGGGGGTGTTGCGGCACGTCTAGCTCCAACGGGCTCTGCATCCTAGAGGGACCAGGCAGCTCTTGATCTTGTAAAACTGTAGCCAGTGGGCGATGAGCTTGTTGAACCACCACAGCATCCTGCACCAGGGGAGAAGATACAGACCCCGTACGCACGACCAAGAAGTCATCTTCCACTGAAAGATCTTCCTCGGATGGCAACTGATCTGGTAAGGGCGAGCTAAGGACAGACCCAACTGGAGACCCCGTCCAAACCACTGGCTTCAACATGGTACGGTGAACATTTTTAACCTTTAACTCATCATCCACTGGTGCAATAGTATACACAGAGCCTCTTTCCTTAGGTGCTCTGAGTACCTTATGCACTACAGAACTCCATACATCATGGATCTTGTGGCGCCCCCTTACCCCAAGCTGTCGCAGCAACACAAATTGCCCTTCTTTCAAAGGAACATCTTTCACACAGTCGTCATTCTTCTTCTTCTTCCTACGCTCAGCAGCCTCCTTCAAACGTTCTCTAGCACCCTCAAAAGCAACCCGCAACCGGCTCTGGTGTTCTTGGATCCATTCATGGACACTGCCACCCACAGGATCCTGAACCCTTCCTAACAAGAAGTCAACTGGTAATCTCGGCTCCTGGCCAAACATCAGAAAAAATGGGGACTCTCCTGTGGCTTGATGAGGTGTGGTATTATAAGAATATAAAAGTTGTGGCAAACAGGAACACCAGTCCCGTTTACGGGACACTGGCAGAGTGCGCAACAAATTGTGTAATGTTCGGTTAAATCTTTCGCACTGCCCATTACCAGCTGGATGGTATGGTGTGGTACGGGACTTCTCAATACCATAGAGACTACACAGCTGTTGGATCAAAGTGCTCTCAAAGTTTCGTCCCTGATCCGAATGAATACGGGCTGGGACGCCAAACTTTGAGAACCACTCCGTTACCAAAACCCGTGCCACCGTGGATGCATGTTGGTCACGTGTGGGGACTGCTAATGTATACTTACTGAAAACATCTGTCAAAACAAGAACATTCTCCAAACCAGTGCGAGAAGGCTCCAACACTGTATAGTCCATGGCAAGGATCTCATTTGGCCGTGAGGCCAACAAGTGCCCCATGAAACTATATACAGCTGGCTGAGTGTCCTTAGCCACTTGACATCGCTCACAGTTACGGCACCACCGTGCCACCTTACCAGACATACCTGGCCAGTAACAACGGAGCCGGAGCAACTCTAACGTCCTCTCAACACCTTGATGTCCATTTCTCTGATGGACCTCTGTTAAGACCTCCTCCTGTAAAGCAACTGGCAACAATACCTGCAGGGTTACTTCTGTGGTTCTTGGGAGGGAAACCTGGCGATACAGGACTCCATCCCGTTCCACCAGCCGATCCCATTGCCTCAGTAGAACTAACGCAGGTTGAGATAAATTCTTACGCTCCTGATGTGTTGGACGCCTTTTCTGCCTCCAGAAGATCAAGATTTCTTGTAAAACCGAATCATTCTGTTGGAGAGCACACAGATCAGAAAGGGTATACTGAGGAAAGGCTGTAATAGCAGCCTGAATTACTTCAGATCTTTTTTCCCCCAAGGCTTGCTGCAAAGGCTCAGGAAGCGAAGTACCTGGAAGCATAGCTTCTAGCTCCTGTACCCCAGGAGAATGCAGGCGAGACAATACATCTGCGTTCTTATTACTTTTACCTGAACGGTACTTTATATCAAAGTCAAAAGATGCTAGCTGCGCTGCCCAGCGCTGCTCTGTAGCACCCAGCTTAGCAGAGGACAGGTGGCTTAGTGGGTTATTGTCAGTGTAGACAATACACTTATGACCTAACAAATACTCACAAAACTTTTCTGTCATGGCCCACTTAAGTGCCAAAAATTCTAGTTTCATAGAGCTATAATTGGCCATATTTCTCTCAGGGGGTCTCAATCCTCTGCTAGCATAGGCTATTGGCCTCACTTTGCCTCCTTGCTCCTGTGAAAGCACAGCCCCAAGCCCACCATGGCTTGCATCAACTTCCAGTATAAATGGAAGAGAGAAGTCCGCATAAGCTAGGACAGGTGTAGTGGTTAATTTTTTTTTCAGGGCCTCAAAACTGTTTTGACAAACCTCAGTCCAATGATCCAGCATCCCTTGGTCCCGTTTCTTCTTGAGCTTGTTTCCTCCACTTTCAGCCACCAGTTTATGCAGTGGTGCAGCCAACTTGGCAAACCCTTCCACAAACCGCCGGTAGTAACTGGCAAAGCCCAGGAATGCCCGCAGCTCTGAGATGGTACTTGGAGGTTGCCAATTGGCCACCACTTCTACCTTACTTGGATCGGTAGAGACACCCTTGTCAGAAATGACATGACCCAGGTAACGGACCTCCTGTTGGAAACAGGCACACTTTGACAACTTTACCTTGAGGTTCTCTTTCTGCAACCTCTCCAGCACCACCTTCAGCCTATCTAGGTGTTCCTCTATGGTAGAAGAGAACACCACGATGTCATCCAGGTAAAGCAGCAGAGACTGGCACTGCTGCTCACCAAAGATTCTTTGCATCAGTCGCTGAAAGGTGCTAGGGGCATTACACAGGCCAAATGGCATGCGGTTCCACTCAAACAACCCGAAAGGGGTGCAAAAAGCTATTTTTGCCCGATCTGCTTCAGCCACCGGGACCTGATTATAGCCACTGGCCAAATCCAGGGTGGAAAACCAACATGCACCTGTCAGTGCATCTAACGATTCCTCAATGCGAGGAAGAGGGAAGGCATCCTTCCTGGTTTTACTATTAAGTTGCCTATAGTCGACACACATTCTGAGACTACCATCCTTTTTTCTTACCAATACTATAGGGGATGCATATGGGCTGCAACTTTCTCTGATTACCTGCGTGTCCAGGAGTTGGTTAATATGTTCCTTCACCACATCATAATCAAATGGAGGGATCCGCCTGAAACGCTGGCGAACCGGAACATCATCCATGAGAGGGATCTCATGGGCAATCAGGTTAGTGCAGCCTAAATCCCCATCATGGGCTGAGAAAACAGATGTATACTGTTTAAGGAAAGACCTCACCTTCGTCTGATTGTCTGCTGATAAACTGGACAAGTTCACATCCTTCAGCTGATGCAGTGCCACCCCATGAATAGACTGGGAGGCCACCGTTGCAGCACAGGATGATACCTCAGTAACACCAGCTGGCAAACTGGCCAAAGTGACTTCAACCAGGGTACCAACCCTGGTTCGGGGGTAAAGAAGCACATCTGTACAACCCACATTGATAACCAGAATATCAGCCATTCCATTCTCCACCCTAACCAAAGCAGAAGAGGCAAGCAATCCGGCTGGTAAGCCAGACTCCAAGGGCTCAAACAAAGCACTTGTGCCTGCATACTTTTTGGAACAGGTGGCTGCAACCAATTTCATCATGCCACCAGGGATACGACAAGCCTTTTTACCACCCACTCTGACAGCTCCAGGGGCTCTATCTAAAGCCATAACATTAGTCTGGTGACACTGATGCAAAGCCTGCCGAACAGGCTCAGGAGCCTGAGATAATGCCGGCAGGTTAAATAAAGCCGAACCGTGTTGGCCAAACAGTTCTCTGTAGCATTTGCTAATAACATTCATCCCCAGGACACCAGGGAGGGGAGGCAAACCACCCCCCAGGGTGTCCTTAACCACCAACACTCCACACTGCATAATTTTATCGAAGAGCTCAACATCAAGTTCTAGATAGCCAATATACGGTATAGCCAATCCATTAGCAGCCCGGAGCTGGAGCCAATTACATGTTTGAAGCTTATCTACACCCCATGGTTCAAAATGCTGATGAAAGAAGCCTTCAGTGATCGTAGAAACCATGGACCCGGTATCCAACAAACAGGGGACCAATACTCCTCCCATTTTCACTTCCACCTGAGGGCAGGATGACATGAGCCTGGAAACCTCTGAGCCAGAAGCCGCACCGCCAGAACTGTGGCTCGGCAGTTCGGCGGGCATTAGTTTTCCGACTGTGGACCACGATGGGATGGCCTGGCTGACTGTTGGGTCTGAGCAGTAGATTGGGGAGGGGCAACACGAATCCCATCACATTCTCTAGCAAAATGACCGGGCTGCTGGCAACGTCTGCAAATAGCGGAGCTCCGGTTAAAAGTAGAACGACCCTGCTGTTGACCTTGCAGTAACGAGAGACTTTGAGTAAGTTTGTTTAACTGCTCTTGCTGCATCTTCAATAGCTCTCTCATTTCAGTCAACTCTGACGTTAAATGCTGGGGGCACTGCACACCATATTGCAACCCGAGAACTGATGGAACAGAATAACTTCGACCCCTAGCACCTCCAGGAGTCCCCTCACGCTCCCACCTGAGTGCTTCAGCCCGAACATCTAGCAGTGTAGCCGTCGGTTTCCCACGCACAAACTGCTTTAACTCACGGCGCAGTGAACCATCAATAACATGCTCAACAAATTGGTCACGCAACAACACCTCAGCATTAGGGACATCACTTGGCGCCTGCTGTCTGACGGCTGCCATTAAACTCATTAATGCAAGGGAAAACTCTTGTAATGTTTCTCCTTCCTGCTGCCGACGAGAAAAGAAAGCCTCCTGCAAGGCAACATACGAGTCTGAACACCCATACAACTCCTGAAGCACCGCAATTATTTTGGCTGGATCCTCCCTTTCTGCTCTGGGACGAAACTTAATTTCCTCACGGGGCTCCCCTTCTAGATGATCAAATAAGAAAAAGGCCTGATCCAGCTCTGACAGGTGACGAGCCCTCATACAAGCCTGCACTTCCTCCAACCATTCCACCAAACCCAGCCCCTTCCTTCCTCTGAAAAAAGGACATTTTCTGTCTCGGGGAACAAGCACCAGCCTCTCAAGCTGTTGGGCACCAGCATTAGCAAAAGATGTAGATGGAACGGGGAGCTCAGCACTTTGACCAAGTGTGGCAGCAGCTTGTCCCTGTTTCAATCTCTCATTTTCAGCCTTCAACTGTGAGATTACCTCCCTTAATTCCTGCAACTCTCCTTCCATAACTACAATATAAATTAAACTGAACACACCAAGGGAACAGGACTTCTAGGCCCACTTATGGGAAACACTGTTGCTTTGTTTTAAACGACACAAGTCACCAAAAAAAAAATAAAACAAAAAAAAAAAAATATATAAAAGTGGAATGTCTGTTCTCAAGGGATCCTGTCAACAACGCCAGAATGTGACAAGACGAGGTTATGAGATTTTAATATTTGGCCCCTCGAAACCGGAAATATCAATAACGCCACCTTGGGAATTGCCCCCAAGGAAATAGATCGCCAATAAGGCACTACAAGTTCGTTACCCAAAGAGAACAAGACGATTCCACAACAAGATGTATTTTATTATTCCACGCTAAAACACAATTAGGATACAAGGGACAACACGGGGAAGGAAAGGGGACAGTACTGAGGCTAACCAGCAGGGGGTGGGCAGTCCAATTATAGTGAGCTGGATCTTAAAGAAAAAGAAAATGAATCAATCCAAACGAATCACCCCACTCACTTGTGAACAGACATGCATACGTGGAAAAAAAAAACAAATTATCCCAACACACAGCTCCAGTCCTCAGAAAGGGCTTTCCCCCACCCCACCGCCTTCAGCTCTCAGCCTGGAAATGAGAGGGTAGGACTAATAAAGCAAAAAAAAACAAAAATAAAAGGCAATAGTAACAGTTTAAACATACACCAAGGCTAAAATGAGGTTGTTCTTAACCTCAAACATAATTAAAAATAATTCAAGCTTTAATTGGATAACCTAAACAAAGAAACCCAAGGCCAAATGCACACAGAAAACAGGATGGTTAGAATAAACAAATATTAACCCAAAATACAGAACTAAGAAACCCAAATTGAGAATTTAGCAGAAACAAATCCCAAAATAACCAAAAACAACAAAAATAAAGCAAGACAGTAACAATAAAACAAAGCAGCAGAGTCTCCAGCAGGCTGCAGCAGCTTTATCTCTGCAATCAAAGTACAGGTTACGAAGTGATTTCAGAAACTGCAGAAAGTAAAGGGGAGTCAGGCCACCTACCCGAGCTGGATTATTCTGCCACAACCAAGGAGCCCCTTCTGGACCCGCAGCAGGAGGATCAGCATGCAAATACCTTCTATATATATATACACACATTTATATCAATAATTATCAATTGTGGTGCTATGAGGATGCGTAAGTGTGATAGAGTACCTACCAGTTTGGTGTCATTACACTGCACTGGGAGGGGGGGGGGTCGTTTCATCCACACCCCAGTCCCAAACAAGAGATTTCAGGCACTTTCTAAGGTCAAACAATCTGAGTCAGCCACTAAAATTATAAAGCTAACGCAGCAGGAGAAAACATTACTTACTAGTAGAATTCTTTTCCCTTGAGTGAGCCAAACAATGTCCTCACTACAACATGACCAAGTGTAGGCATAAAGCACCCAGGTGAGGGAGACTCCCTTTATGCTCTCCACCCATAAGCTAATTGAACACCAGGTGTCCTCAATCTCAGGAGAGGCTTCATCCTGCTACACTTTTAAATCCTGCAATATTCACACAATAGACCCCTTGCAACCACGTGACTCCGTTACCCAGAACCCCTTGCGTGGCGGCCATATTGGTTGGCACGCCATTTGACAAAATGACGAGTTCTCCAGGTATTTTTCTTCTTTAGATAAGGTATCACAAGATCATTTTAGGAGTAAGTTGATGGTTGATGGTATCAGATTGCCAGATCCACACAGCAAAAGCCTGAAGGGACGGAGCGAGTCTGTGAAATGCTGACCAAGGGTTTCGTACCGCGACACAGCTGCTTTATAAACACGCAGGCCAGTACGGACAAGAGAGCAAGAAAGCCCCTGAAACCACTGGACGGCTACAATTATTTTATATCAGGAAAAAGGCTCCAGCAAACGCCCGCAACGCCATCCTGATTAAGCGGGTCAGAAAATGGATGGATGGATGTTCAGACATGTTTGTGTAACAGCAGAAAGCAGAGAGGAAGACCCGCCCGGTAGGTTAAAAAAAACATCACTCACTACGGATTATTTTGGTGTTTTTGTCTTGTTAAAATGGGTGGGGGTGTCGGCGACATTGCAGTGTAAACACAGAAGTACTAGCGCCCGTGAACGGGGGCGTAATAGAGCGGCTGCTGCTACAGCAGCTGCTGCTGCTAGCTGCTGCCGCTTCTCCGGCCCGTGTAGCGATCGCCACCAACGGGCGGAGGGGAGGTGGCGATCGCAGCCGCCGCAGCCGCCGCTGTCTGCTGCTTCAGACAGCGGCGCTACACGGGCCGGAGAAGCGGCCCGTGTAGCGATTGCCACCTCCCCTCCGCCGCTATTTAAGTAGAACAATGAATAGAGCAGAATTAAGTTGTATTTACCGGAGATGAAGTGTAGACTGCAAATTCTCTCGTAGTATGATGCCCCCCCCCCCATTGGGAGTGTCTGCCTGCGCTCTATTCATTGAAAATATCCATTTCTTTCTTCGTCCTTCCTCCTTCGGTAAACGACAGAAACGTACATCCAACGATTTGGAATGCCTCTCTGTGCAACCGGGAGCACAACAAGTCGTAGGCATTGCTTAGATTCCAAAAATAAACAAACTAAAAGTACGCTCTAAATCACCCGTTTTGTCATGTAGTAGACGGGCTGTCAGGCTAGCGTGCCCACCAAGATGGAGGCGCGCACCACCGATCACGTGACTGTGACGTCAGATGCAAGGGGTCTATTACAATGAAATTCAATAAGAAACATCCAACTCAAAATAAGATAAAAGAAGAAAAAAAAGATTGCCTTCCTTGGCTGATGGTACAGATCGTGCTTCCAGTACAGATCTGGTAGTGATACGCACTGTAGTCCGCTGCTCTCAGGAGGAAATGACAATTATAGGGTGCAGTCTACAGTTGCCCACATAGCGCCTTTGTTGTTATATTTAGTGACTTTTCAGACACCTCTAGTAATTTTCTTTAAAAAAGGACTAGCAGCAATAACTTTTAGCAACTTTTTTTGTTTTAATGGCGACTTTATCAAAGCACTAGTCATTCGGGAATCACAGTACTGAGGCAGCAGCAAGGGTTCCTAATTCCCTCAGTGCTGTCTCACAGGCACACCACAGCTTCTGCTGCCTCGTCAGGTCACTTGTTTTTAAAGTAGTCTTTTTTTGTCTCAGAAACTGTTGCACTGGAATAATTCCCTAAATTTGATTCACACATAGTTTCACTCACTATTCACCTCATTCACTTTTTGTGCCTCTGAAAGCTGTCTTTTTAGGACCTTGTTTTATGTAGTGGGATTCAGAAAATGTATTAAAATTCATAAAACATTTTATAAAAGGCAATTTATAATTCCAATCACTTTTTGATAATGAATACATACACTGAGGTCCACACCTCTAATGCCCTCTCCAAAGCTGGTATGTTTTCAAGCCACCATTGGCCAAAGATGGCAGTGGAAATTGTGTGATTTTGGTAAGGACTGTAAAGTCCTCCCTTCTTGCAAGTGTATTATGGAAGAGTGTGTGCATGGCCTTCACAACGTTTTCCAGTTGCCATATGATGAAGCCACCTTTGCAATCATTATGTAGTGTGGACACCACAGCTTCCCACCACAATCAGGTGGGCACCCCTAAACTGCTCTCCCTGTTCTTGCTGCAGTAGGCCGAGGAACTTCCAATTGACGTTTGGTCTGTCCATAGAGACGGACAACAGCTTACAACAAGTTCTTGGCAACTTAAAATAAGCAACAATAAAGCACATAAATAAGCATAAATTCATGCTGGGTTAATCCAGTAAAGACTTAGCAAAATGTCATGCAGCATAGTATCATTCATATATATATATATATATATATATATATATATATATATATATATATATATATATATATATATATATATATATATATATACAGTATATATAATATATGGAAGGCTAACACAAAACGGGTATGTAACCAAGCTGTTTTAGGCTTCTCCCTCTACATTTTACCCTTTCTAAATACATGCAATAAGTCTGTAATCTCGCAAGACTTCCGGTGAAAGCTGAATAAGTATGGCTGCACACTGTTGTGTTGTATTTCGTGTGGGGTTGGTGACCATAGACATTATAAACTTAGATTCCTCTTGGGTGGGTTCTGCCTTTGCTGCGGATGAGTCAGAGCATTCACCATGTTGAATGTGGCAAATCTGCAGTTAGACTCAGTCACTTAAACAGTATCAGAGGGACTTTAATCTCAGAATATACTTTAAATTTGTAATATTTAAATTTTTGTAATATTACGAGTTTACTTTTGTATCCATTTGGCTTCATTCTTCATTCAAGATCGTGTTATTTTTATTCTTGTAAAGAATAAAAATAATTATAAGAATCTAACCTGCCCCTATTACTCCAGGCCGAAGATAGTTCTGCAAACTATGACTATTCTGGAAATGTTTCCCCTTAATTGTCATAATATGACGTTTTTCCCATAATATTACCACTTTTGTCTTTTTTATTTATTTTATTCTCCTATGACTTTTTTCTCATATTAGTAATTTTATCTCTTTAATACCAGATCTTAAAAGCTTTACACGGTTTTATAAAATAATGAAGACCACAATGTTTAAATTTAATCAATTGATTTTTATATTCATAACACATACACATATATATTTCTCTCTCTCTTTCTCTGTCACTCTCTCTTTCTCTCATATATATATATATATATATATATATATATATATATATATATATATATATTAGGGCTGGGCAAGTTAACGCGTTAATTTCGCGTTAATTCATTAGACTATTAACGGCGATATTTATTTTATCGCGCATTAACGCATGTTGCTCACATCATGCTTTCAGTCAGTGTCAGTCAGCACGCGCGCTGACTGCAGCGCGCTGTCACGGCAGCACTCTCCCGCCCCCCCTCCCCTCTCGTACATGGCTCAGCGGCGCCAGCCAATCAGCACGCAGGCTCAGCCTGGCCCGCGCACTCAGCTCTCACACAAACTTAATACACAAACAGCTGAGAGAGACCGCAGCAGCGAAAAAACATGAACAGAGGAAGTAGCACCGTTCGGCTTTATTTTAATACCGTAAATGAAATCAAGCTGTATGTTTTGTAAAAAGCCGGTTCATTTAAGTGGAAACACAACAAATGTATCTAAGCACGTGAAAAAACATGAAAACGTCGAGCCCCAGAAACGGAGAGAGGAGACGAAACTTCTCTCACTGCCCCGACAGACCCACAGACTGACGTCACTGACTGAGGCGTTTCAGTCCTCCAGGGAACATCCAGGTAGATCAGTGGATGGATGGATGGATGGATGGATGGATGTTACTGGAGCCCACACATAACATGTAATTAAGACCTTGAAAGAACCTAGTACATATATTAAAAAGTGTTATTTAAGATAAGATAACATTAGCTAATCCTTTTTTTATCCCACGACGGGGAAATTTATAGGATTAAAGCAACAGGCAGGTGGACACAACACAGACAAAATTACATAAGGATTGAAATATATAAGAGGTGGATTAGCGAAAAAACACTGAACATAACATTATTATTATTATTATTATTATTATTATTATTAAATTGTAATAATAAAATAAAAACCACAAAACCCAAAAGGTCAACAGTTTCATGATACATCAAGCTTAGGGACTGGCTAATATACAGCAGGTCAAAAAAGGCCATATTTTGGCTGCAGTGCTTGTTCTCTTATGAAGAAAAGATCAACTAGTGCACTAAATTCAATAGATGGGTTGAAAATATCCAGTATAAAATAAGTGGTACAAATGTTACAACACTTTTGTTCATATGGCAGCAGAACATTAAAATAAAAGTGCTCTTTACACTACTTTTGAATTCATTCTTGGAGTTTGTAAATACAATGCGATTAATCGCGATTAATCGCGATTAATCAGGGCGATTAATCGCGATTAAATATTTTAATCGTTGCCCAGCCCTAATATATATATATATATATATATATATATATATATATATATATATATATATATATATATATATATATATATATATATGCCCAATCTCCAGGCCTGGCCCCGGTGACCCGCGTCTGGGAGAGGGAACACTACGTCCATTTATCGTACTCGTCATAAGGGGTGTCTGAGATCTTCTTTGTCTGGTCCCTCACATAGGACCTGTCTGCCTTGGGTGACCCTACTAGGGGCATAAAGCCCCTCACAGCATAGCTCCTAGGGTCACTGGGACTCTCAAACCCCTATACCACAATATGGTGGCAGCCCAGGGAAGGGTCAAGTGCACTAGCTTTTTATTATTTTTATTGTTCATATTTTATTGTGGTGTTGTTTTTTAGCCTTTTACCCAACAAGGAAAATTTTAAAATAGCCTATTTAAATGTTAATGGAGCAAAGGAGGTTTTAAAACACACCATGATTGATAAAATGGTAAAACTGAAAAGAATCAATGTTTTATTTTTACAAAAAAACAGTGATTTTGACAATGAAGCAGACTGGCGTAGAGAATGGAACAGGGAAGCTTTTTTCAGCCACAGTACCTCCCAGAGTTCTGGGGTGGGCCTCCTCTTTTCCACGGTTTTCACCCCAAACTCTTTTAATGTAGAAAATATCGTCCAGGGAAGGTGTCTTTTAGTAAAAGCTCAGTTTGACGTGGTTTTAAATGGCAAATGGCTTGTACTTGTATAGCGCTTTAACTACTCTTGACGACCTCCAAAGCATTCACCCATTCACACCGGTGAGCTATGTTAGTAGCTACAGCTGCCCTGGGGCAGACTGACAGAGGCGAGGCTGCCATGCACCGGCGCCACCAGGCCCTCTGACCACCACCAGCAGGTAATGTGAGTGAAGTGTCTTGCCCAAGGACACAACGACAGAGACAATCTGTGCGGGGATCAAACTGGCAACCCACCAATTGCAAGACGAACTCCCTAACCTCTGTGCCACGTCGTCCCGCAATGAATATTTATGCCCCTAATGTTGGTGCAGAGAGGAAGCATTTTTTAGAAAAATTGGGGAGAGGTTGGGAGATTGCGGGGATGATTATTATGTTTTTTTAGGTGGGGATTTTAACTGTACAGAGTTGTTAGACCGAAATAATAGAGCCTCACCCAGCCTCCCAACATATGGTCCCAAATTAAATAAGACTGCATCTCTTTAGCTCGTATTGATTGTTTTTTTTTGTTTAAACACCATTTTAATGTGTTTAAAACATGTGGTTTGGTTTTACCTGGTTTTAACAGTAATGTGGTTTTATCCGCCTATGCCAACAATATCATTGTTTTTATAAAAGATCCAAAGGATACTCACATGCTATGTAATGTCACTGAAAAGCTTTGTGTCCCGTCTGCTGTGAGGGTGAACTGGGGAAAGAGCGAGGCCTTTGCCATGGGTGAATGGTGTTATGCCAGAAGCTGATTGAATATGCTTATTATTATTATTAATTATAATTTCCGCATTACACATCCAGATTTTATCCCATCTCTCCTGAGTTCAACCACTGTAGCCAGCCTGTGATCCAGCGCATCCAGCTCGCGGCTCTGCTCCTCCAATTTACGGTTCTGCTCATTCACGGCCTTAGTGATCACGTCATATGCGGCCAGTAGCCTTCTCACGGGAGAAAAAAAAATTCTCCCCCGATTGTGTCAACATACCAAGACTGTCTAATATGAGGAGAACCACATCGGTTTAAACAATATTTATGCTCAATATTGCACCTTTTCACCAATTAAACAGCTCTGGTCATCTCCCAATTTCTGACGAAAATACAATTTTAATTTTATTTTATTTTATTAAAGAGTCCCAGTCATGCAGAGGGCTTCAAGGCTCCATTGTTGGCCTCGTCCTCTTCTCCCTTTACCCTGTCCTTTTGCAATCAGTTAAAAGAAACCAGTGTTTAGCCTTTTTTTTTTAGGCGGACAACAGTCAGACTTTTATGACAATAAAAGTGAAAATAATTGCTCTAAAAATAAACTTCTAAAAAAGGAATTGCAGAAGTCATGAATGTCACCAAAGTTTATGTTGTTTGGCCCATTGATGTCTCTAAGATCAGTGTTGACCTGGGACCTTAAACTCAGTATTTGACACATGCTGCTACAGACCTGAGTGTAAGACTTGAGAATAATCTTACCTTTGATGTTGAGTTAAAATCTGTGGTCTGATCCAGCTTTTTAAAACTGAGACAGCTGATTAAAGATTTTAGTCTATGTTTTTAGATTACTGCACTCAACCTTACTCTGTGCTTATTAAACTCTGGTGGCTTGACTGCAGCTGGTCCATCATGCTGCTGCTCTTCTTTTAACTGCAACCAGAAAACGAAAGCACATTTCTCCAGTTTTAACAGCAATTCATTGGCTACTGGTTCACATTCGGATTGATTTTAAGATTATTTTACTTGTTTTTAAATATCTTCATGGCCTTGCTTTCCAGGATCTGTCAGACCTGCTTCATATGCACGCTCCCTCTCGTTTGCTCAGATCTGCAGAAACGTTTTTATTAGCCATCCGAAAAACAAAGAGTACAAAGAGGTAACCACATAAACTCTGGATTCAACTAGTTTTGAATAGGGTAGGCCATTTTCCTTTGTGTTTAATGTTCTCAGATCTTTTTATTGGTCTTTAACCCTGCTTGAAATGTTAGTTTTTGAAGTTTTTATTGTTTGTTTTTGTGGATCTGCATTTTATTTTACATTTTGCTAGGTTTAACATTTTATTCTGTTTTGAATTACTAGTTTTTAGACTGTATAAATAATGTTGAACTGAGAATATCATTAGTTTTTAAAAAGTGGGAAATATGGTTGTTTTGAAAACAGAAGTTCTTCAAAAACAGCTCAATAACATAACAATTTTTTTCTCTGACTTTAACAAGAGAATATTGTAGTTGATTTTAAATGGCACAAACTGAATGATCAGATTCACACCCGGACAAAGAAAACACTACAGATTATAGACCAGGGGTCCGTTCTTCGTACGTTGCTTAAAACATCCAAGATCAAATGAGACATCCAAGATGATTTCATCCGGCTAATCATGATCCGGCTAACTGGGTTCTTCGAACACACCTGTTGTTTACGATTAGTATGGCTGGATTGAGTTATCTGAGACAACTGCGCGTTCATGCGTTTGTTTAAAAGGGGAAATGTGGCGATAGTAGAAACAATGATCAGCAACGCTGCTATTGGCTATTCAGCATGGCCAAAGAACGCCCAGTTTTTCTCCCAAGCAGAACACGAGCTTTTAATGGAAGGTTATGCTGAATTTGAGTCATTAATTAAAACACCTCAAAATCTGTTAAAGCCAGGAGAGAGAGCTGACAAAAAGCAGCAGACAAATTAATGCGTACTGTCCATGGTAGATGTTTCTATCACATTCTACAGTATGAATTTTTGCATTTTAATAATCTGATATTTACTTTGTTCTTTTATATCAGAGCCTCCACGGGACCCACTAGAACACGGGGAAAAGTAAAAGTGAAATACAAGAATATTCTACAAAATGGTAGCTTTTAATTATTATACTTTATTTTAAAAAGGCACTTGTTATGTCAAGAGATCCAAATTTCAGTGTCGTTACTTAGACACGGGAAGTAAAGGACGCGTGCAAACTGGGAATTTTAACAAAAAAAATCTTTATCTATAAAAAATTAAAATGTTCCTTTTCCAAGTCATCCACAGTTTACACAGTAAAACTGTATTGCTCCGTGTCTAGATAATCCATCCATAGTTTTTTCTAATACAATATACGGCTCGACAGGAAGCAAGCCTTTCAAAGTAAACTAAACTTCACAATAAAATGGCCCGAACAAATCTTCTTACTGAATAGGATAAAAATAAAAAGCAAACCATCATACAAATAACTTAAATATTTTAGATTTATGGCTCCAACACCACTTTTTCCTCTTTAAAAGCCACTGTTAAATGATGTTTGTCTGTTTATAACAGCCACCATGAAAAATCTCTCTATAGTTACACTGTCGCGCTGTGCTAAAGGATCCTGTCTATTGCGCAATACGCAATTAATTCGAAAAACTCTGCAAATTATTCTTGCACCTTCCGCAACAGGTTGCTGTCGTAAAAATGGCTACGGTAGACTTCTCCATCTCCTTCGCTTATACAGCCGTGATCTAATCTTGTTTACATGAAATAAGCCTGCTCTGGAGCAGGTTTAAGCTGGCACACATGTTGCTATGACAACAAGTGCAGGAAGTCTTTCGAAGAACCAAACGATCCAAGATCATGCCAAATCGTCAACAATGAAATCCTGCTAACTGAGTTAGCGACGTACGAAGAACGGACCCCAGTTCATTGTTATTGTTTTGATGCGGGTTTTTCGCGCATGCGCGCCGGACTGGTTTGCAAAAGACGAACACAATGGCGAACGCAAACAGCGAAATTGACGAGTTCTTCTTCACATATTTTTCTTCTTTAGATAACGTATCACAAGATCGTGTTAAGAGTAAGTTGATGGTTGATGGTATCAGATTACCAGATCCACACAGCAAAAGCCTGAAGGGACGGAGCGAGTCTGTGAAATGCTGACCAAGTGCTCCGTACCACGACATATACAGCTGCCTTATAAACACGGCAGGCCAGTACAGAGGAGAGAGCACGAAAGCCCCTGAAACCACTGGACGGCTACAATTATTTTATATCAGGAAAAAGGCTCCAGCAACGCCCGCGACGCCATGAGGGATTAAGCGGTCAGAAAATGGATGGATGGATGGATGTTGTTCACATGTTTGTGCAACAGCACAAAGCGCCGTCGGACACAGGCCAAGTTAATATAGAAAATATTCAGTTACTGTAAAAACTTATTTGTTCAGTTAGTAATTTAATAAGTGAATTTGTTGAGGTTTAGGAAGCATTATTATATTGCATGTAGCTAAATTAATAACATTTTAAGTGTTTTATTTTGAGTTTGTATGCCTTGTAACTTCATTGGTCACTTTGCAATTTATGCAAATGAGGTGAGCTGGTGTTACGGAAGCCAAAAGAGGTCGGGTCGGTGCAAGTGCGAATCGACAGAGCCACACGGTTTTTCAACCGTAGTTTGTTTTGTGGAGGTTATCAAAGATTTGACTGCTCATGTAAAGGATAACGCAAGAAACTGTGGAATAAATCTTTTTGTTTTACATCTTTACATCGGAGCGCTGTGGAAGTTTTCCTTTGGTTTTTTCCTCCTCAAACACAAATCAGTGAAATTAACCTTGTGGCAGCACAATTATCATTAATCTACAGATTTGTTTATCAATATAGGTCTATTACCTCATTGGTGAATGAGGCTATTTCATCAAGACTACATGGTCTGACATTTTCCCCTCAGTTGCAACACTTGAAGCACACATGTGTTCAAGCTGCATCTTTATGCATAATCTAGATGCTGATATCTTTCCTCTTTTCATCTCCAAGCACTTTTAGTCTGTTACAGTTTATAACCATTGTCATCACCTTTCACAGAGACAGGTTTGTCACCTCAGTCTACGTCCTGACCAGACAATATATCTCCTCTATGGCGCAGGGCGCTCTAGTGGTTACATAATTACCAAGCCGAAGGCTGAGTTTGAAGTTGTTCTCCAAACACGTTTTGGTTGTGGTCGGAGCAGAGGGAATGATTGCTTTCTGCTTCGCCTTTACCCCACTAATAGTCTTGAAGGTGGAATCCTATAGGAAATATAGCACTATTTATGCATTGCAACTCCAGATTCGATGAGTATAGGCAGAGCTTTTCAAGCTCTGCGCCTCACTGGTTCCTAAGTGACTGTAGACAAAAAACGTCTGGTACCAGTATCTTTGATACTTAATGATACCGGTTTGAGGCAGTGAGGTGGGAAGATTTTTTTTCCCCACTGGGGTGCTGCACACAAGGAAAAAACAGTGGAAAAAATGCCTAAATGAAGAGTGTAAAGGGCTCCTTTAGAGGGGAGAGGAGGAATGACGGGTCTGAGCTGAAGCCCCTGACATTACAAGTTCCTTAAAATGGCCCTTAAAAGTGCACACCTAAATTACATGTAGCGTAACTTAATTATGCGCGCCTGAATTCAAGCTCAAATTGAAGCAGCACTCCCATTGCAGTACCACTGGTTCTGTGTTATTAAAGAAAATATCATGAAACAAAACTACTAATTCTCCTGTTGACTTTAATTGGGACATTTTGCTACGGCCGGATGAACGTAGTGGTTCATGCCCCTTGGCTACTTTTGCCTAAGAACCCCGCAATGTCCCAATGTCCCGCAGTGCTAAGAACCCTTTCCCACAGTTGTATCCCACAACTCTTTGCATGACATAACATATCAGTGCTCCTGGCTCTGAGGGAAGGGAGGGGAGGGATGCAGTAGTAAGAGTGTTAAGGCACATACACACAGCATAAATGGCTCAGAAACAATTCAAAATGAATAAAAAAGAAACTTATAAACAGACTAAGTGGTGTTTTAGACTGCATCTGGTTAGCAGATCTGTTTTCTGATCCAACATGCAGCCTTGATTGATTCTGAATGAAGGCTTTATTTGGCAGCTCCTCTCCTCCCTTGCCTCCTGTGTACGCAGTACCGTAGCATACCGACTTACTTTCACCACTGGTTAAGACCAAAATTATTTATAACTATGACTGCTTTTCCTGCTCCTCTGTTAACCCAAATAGCAACAGGAATTACTGATGGCCGCAAGCTATGAAAGAAGCCGAAACAGCTCCACAGAAGGCAGAGTTTAGACTGATCTCTGAATGGACAGTGCTGTAAACAGATCACCCGCAGCCCATATGGCCCATTGTTATTTTTATGTGTGATAAATTCCATGTGTGGCGTGTGAAGTAAGGGAAATGTGTGTGTCAAATGGTCATTGCGTGAGAGTTTAGAGCTCTGTGCACCATACTGAAATTAAAGCCGTGTATCATTCCACTTTCCATTTTTAATATCTATACATTAATTAAGTGGCAGATTGTTTTGTTAAGTGTTTTTAATGTAACACTAGACTTTCTACACACACACACACACACACATATATATATATATATATATATATATATATATATATATATATATATATATATATATATTCTGTTTCAACCATAGGCTTAGCGCAATAGTATGAAAAACATACCATATAGGTGTAAACATCTCTATTCATTCATGCATAATCAGTAGATCGACCCCTAAACTCTGGTATTTGAGTTAGAAATGCGCAATATCTTATTTTGTACGACTGATTGCTGCTACACCTAGTAAGACAGTAAGAATGCTATTGTGTGCAGGAAAGGAGCTTCAGACTGCTGTGCTGAATTCGGACAGTCTTTAACTCCAATCATCATGTGACAGAAACGCACATGGATGATGAGAGTCCAATCCGGGCCTCCAGCCTTCGGAAAATGAACAACAAAGTGTGCAATCTCTTCCCTCTAGACATTTTCATTGATTTCCTTGAGTAGGCTGCACTGATATGTTATGTCACGCAAAGAGTTGTGGGATACAACTGTGGGAAAGGGTTCTTAGCACTGGTAAGGGACATTGCGGGGTTCTTAGGCAAAAGTAGCCAAGGGTCCGAGCAGACAGACAGTTGATTACGTCATTAAGACCTCCCCGTTTACGTATCATGCAAGGGGTTGCAGCAAGGACCGCGGAACCGGTAGGGCCGCGGCCCTACCTACTTTTGATGATCAAACATGTAAAATAATATATATAAATAAAATTCAATTATTGAATAGCTATTTTTTCAAATGCACAATAGTCTATGGCAGCAGCATCATTCTCCAATGAGAAAGCGATAAATCATACCATCTAAAAATTTATAGGGTAGTTCACTGCTATTGTTTTCATCCGGGTTTTTCGCGCATGCGCGACAGAGAAACTGCTCCAGACAGCCGCAAAAGCGGCTGCTGCTGCTGTAGCAGCCGCTTCTCCGGCCCGTCTAGCGATGGCCACCTCCCCTCTGCCGCTATTTAAGTAGAACAATGACTAGAGCAGAATTAAGTTGTATTTACCGGAGATGAAGTGTAGACTGCAAATTCTGTTGTAGTATGATGGCTCCCCCAGTCCATTGGGAGTGTCTGCCTGCGCTCTTTTCATTGAAATTATCCATTTCGTCCTTCCTCCTTCGGTAAACGACAGAAACGTACATCCAACGATTTGGAATGCCTCTCTGTGCAACCGGGAGCGCAACAAGTCGTAGGCATTGCTTAGATTCCAAAAATAAACAAAGTAAAAGTACGCTCTAAATCACCCGTTTTGTCATGTAGTAGACGAGAACAGTACTGTTTGTGCCTACACGCCGGACCTGGACGTAGCGCTGACATCACGCGTGAACTACCCTATTGGCTGATTGTGTCATGTGATGTAAACAAAATGACCGCTACTTCGTTTGCTTCGTTAGCTTAGTTAGCTTTAAGGCTGTGTCCACTACAAGTGCTGAGAGGTGTTTCTCGTCCCTCTGTCGTATCAAGACCTTTCTGAGATCAACAATGACCCAGAAAAGACTAAATAGCTTGATGTGCGCCCACACACACAGGGATCTTTTGACCACAGTCTTTTGACCAATTTGAAATGCGTTCCGCGGTCCATGGGTTGTAGGTCACGTATTGTCATAGTCGCCATCTTGGGAAGGTATAGTGTGGTTAAGCTGCTTGCTGAAAAGCTTGCTGAAAAGCATCTGAAGGGTCCATCCCCGTTCTCAGAGCTACTTCTGCCTTTCAATGCTGCTATGTCAAATGCCGATGTCTTGAATGTGATGTTTAAACAACTGTGAGTTGAACTAAGATTTTCTACCCCTCATTTTAATCCATTTTTTACTTGTTTATTTTCATATATTTTTGCATGTTCATTTTAGTAGTAAGTAGAGCTTCCAAGGTTGTTGAATCAGAGAATAACTGTAACAGGGAACTGCTTTTGGTTCAATAAAAGACAACCTGTGGGATAGTAACTGTTTGTGTTCATTCCAATTCAGAGTTGCATGGTTTTTCAGAATACAGAGTTGCCTCTTTTTGAGTTAACATCCGGCATTAATACAGAGACATTAACATTTGATTGGTGATAAGGAGTAAGGGTTTAAACTCTAATTGCAGTTATAATTTGAGTTATCAACGCTGCTGGATAAATCTCGTTGGCCAGAAACCGATCAGACCTCCTGTTCCAGCATAAATGAGTCCATAACAGATAATTAATAAATGCATTAGTGTTATAAGTCATTACAAGCTTATAGCCCTGGTATCACCACCATTTGAGCCATGTTTTGTTATAGCTACTATTTGAGTTTGAATGACCTATTATTAAAATTATAATACCAAATAATAATTAATAATAACAATCATATTCAAACAGCTTCTGGCATAACAGTTAACCAAACTTCACCAATTACTCACTTCTTTTTATTTTAACCCTTGGTAAACCTTAATACCACTAATGAGGGCATAGCTGCTTTGGTGCTTAGCACTTTTAGAATTTTCAAAATAGGAAAATAAACTCCATGGCACAAGCCATAGACAATGGATGGAAGGATAGGGGACAACAAACCCATATTGCATTTACAAATGTGGCCCCCATGGGAAGTAAAATGGGCCCAGATGATATTTTCCAGTCTGGTGTTAGATATTAGTCCAATATTAATTAGCTGTTAAGGTTTTATGTAGGACAATTCTACATAAACTCCTTTTTGCAATTACCAATGTAGACCTAATTGGGTCCAAATTTAAGAATGACATTGTTAACCTTGGCAAACTTAGTACTCTGCCAGTCATAGCAAACATGTTTAAGGAGCCCATATGTTAGTTGGGTTAACATTTAGCATCACCTGAATGCTGCAGATAATCTGTGTTAAAAAGGATACTGGGTAGCATATGACAATGTTAGATAGTTATTTTGCTTTCAACTCAGAAATAATGTGCTTTTGGTGGATTGATTCGTTGACAGTCAGACTCCTTTGGGTGACAGACAAGAGCTTTTGTTCCAAATCATATGGTTAGATCAGAAACTCTTTGCTTGCGCAGAGAAGTTGCTGGCTTCTTCCTAATCTTTCAAAACCTCCCATAGACTCAGCTGTCATAATCAACTAGTCGATGTTAAATTTGAAGTATGAGTATTTGCTGGCCTACTTGATGAATGTTCAATTAAACAAACCTAGACGCACAAATAATATACCCAGGGCAAATGAAATTTGTAATGAATTCAACTTAAATTTAAATTAACACACATGCATGAACACAAATGTGTGCACAAACACACAGACCCATACACACCCTCATGCCCACAGATAGTAGCAGGTGCTCTCTGTTGGATGTGGATGAAGACAGATGAGCAGTGATCATTCTCATTAGAGCAGTGATGAGCTCCTGTGAAGACATACACCTGGACCAGTGCACACCTGGGGAGACAAAAACTGTGTGTGTGTGTGTGTGTGTGTGTGTGTGTGTGTGTGTGTGTGTGTGTGTGTGTGTGTGTGTGTGTGTGTGTGTGTGTGTGTGCGTGTGTGTGTGTGTGTGTGTGTGTGTGTGTGTACCCAAGGGTAAAAAAGTGATGAACATTTTAATATAATCAGTATCCACCCATCTCTCTCTCCCTCTCTCTCTCTCTCTGTCTCTCTCTCTCTCTCTCTCTCTCTCTCTCTCTCTCTCTGTATATATATATATATATATATATATATATATATATATATATATATATATATATATATATATATATATGGAGCAGGAGAATGTGTTGCAACAATGAATGCATGTGTGGACAATATGTATAGTGCAAGTATATATAGCAGCAGCAATTGAATGGACCATAGGATGGCTCAGATAACACACTGAGTGCAATAGAGTTCACAGTTTCCATGTAAAGTGACTAGTTTTGTATGTATGGGAGGGGGATTATCAGGTCTTTAGCAGTCTTATGATGTGTGGAATGAAGCTACGGTGGAATCTTGTTGTTCCGCATTTGAAGCTGCTGAACCTCTTGCCAGAGGGCAGCAGGGTGAACAGTCCATGATGGGAGTTATTGATATATTCCTGCTTTTCAAGGTTACATTTTAATTGCTACCATAGGATACGCGCTCCCTTAACTGAAAAACTTGCAAACAAATTACCTTTTCCACTAATGACCCTTTATAAGAATCTGAACAAGAATTTATAAGGGTTTACATTTAATAGACCTCATAGAAACTGGTGAAATATCATTCCCACATTGGGTGACGTTTTATTATTCTAAGATTTTATTACCGTATTTTTCTGACTATAAGGGACACTCAGAATCCTTGAATTTTCTCAAAAATTTATGGTGCACCTTATAATTCAGTGTGCCTTAAATATGATTACCATTGTACTGTATGATTTTATGTGGTACAATGCGCTCACAAAACTGTTAAAATGTGTATGACTTTGGTTAGCAACGAAGCTGCTCCGCTCAATGGATATTCAGAGCATTTTGGTACACTATGTCACTACTTGATTGGCCTCCTGAGTTGTCTACAAGACTGTCTGACTGTAATGTCTAAACTAGAAGTGCATTCATTTAAAGCAGTCCATGCCTGGAGTACATGCTAGCAACAATAAAACAAGTAAGTTAATTCAATATAAAAGTTACGTTTATTTTGGCCTTATTCGAAAGAGGGCAGTGTAGTCCAACTATTCTTTCCTCTCGACAGAGAAGGATAGCTCTCCCTCTCAGGAGAGAGCTGTGTACAGTGAAGATGAGGTGTGATATTACACACTCGGGAAGAATATTTAGTTGTGGACATAGACACACAGACACGTTAATTCACAGTACTCCTTATGATCTGATGCACCTGATGGTACGAAAAATCTGGTGACGAGAAAAAAAAAATCTGGTGTCTACATTTATAGTAAAACATCTCATCATAGGTCTGCAGGGACATTAAATGACTAATTTATGTGACAGAATCCAATTATTCAATTCACAGTATACAATTCAACTGTCAGCGTGTGTTTTAACATCAAGACATTTTTTTCTTCTTCTGCTTGTATATCAAGGTGGATGCACATTTAACCTCCTACAACAACTTCTACACTGCATCTTGTTTCTCTGTGTGTGTTCCAGATTGATAAGAGTGGGCAGAACAAGGTCGGGTAGGGAACGACCTAAATCATTTGTTGATTGACGGATGCTATCATCTGATTCCATTAGCTTTGTTCCTACACACCTTGGCGCTTGCTAATTTAATCTTGGCTCTGATGGAATGTAATTTGGTTAAAAAGGGCCCCTTATTAATATTTCCAGTATAATTTTCAGCCACTGATAGGCAGATGAACTTTCATTAGAGGGATAAATTGCACAGGCTTGATGGCACGTAGAATGGGAAGACAGGGTGAGCAGGACTGGACAGAGATTTATGAACGCATGAATGCAATAACACTGACATTGTTACCTTCAACTAGCAGCCTGAACATATACAGTGCCTTGCAAAAATATAGATACTACATGGACCTATTTTACATGTCATATTTACAACCACAAACCACCACAACAAGAATATTTGTATTCATTTACCAAATCATATATTGTCATTTTACAGCACCAACACTCCATGTATTACTTTATATTTGGATATTTTGTGTTAGCAAATACAAAGCATTGTGAAGAAATGTTTCACAACATTTTACAAGTAAAAATCTGAAATATGTATTGTGCACATAGATACAGCCCCCTTGACTTAAACTGAATTCATTTTCAGTTCAGTGTATTAATATGGCACACATTTACAACACACAATTGTACAGTACGTTGAGACAAGGTACTGTACAAAGAAAGAAAATTATTTAAATTTAAATCATGCAAGCAGAATCCCAGTACAGTACATTCAAAATTATTCCTGGTTAAGCAATGCCGTCAATTTCAGCTTATTATTCAAGTTAGTTAAAAAAAAAGTCTAAGAAAAACCAACAGATTGCATCAGGTCATTGGCTGCATCCAAAATGTCCTAATTATAGCTCCTAACTTCTGTTCCTAGCTTTTTTTCCTTGAATTTTCATGAGGTTGATAGTAAGAACTCTATCATGTGGGGAAAGGGAGCTTTGGACTGCCTTTATCTCGTACATCATTATGCGACGGAAATGCATATGGATTATTCTAGTCGAAACTACAACTTTCCGAAAAAGAACTACAAAATGCTCTTCTCTCCCGACATTTTTGTTCATATCCATGAGGTGGGCTATGCTTATGTCATATCATGCAAAGGATTGTGGGATTCCTTATAGCGCCTTAGCAGCAGTAAGGGACATTGTGAGGTTCCTATGTAGGTTTGCACATACAAGGAATTTGACTTGGTGATGATGGTGCAGACAGAAATAAGAATACAATAAAATAAAGTAAAATTGAATAAAATCAATATATATACAGAAGTAATATACATTCAGTAGACTGTGCGTTAATGTAAGATTGCAGCCAATCACCTTCTCTGCAGACCTGATGACACGCTGCAGTCTGCCCTTGTCCTTAGCGGTGGCACCAGCGTACCAGATGGTGATGGAAAAGGTGAGGATGGACTCAATGATGGAGGAGTAGAACTGCACCATCATTGTCCTTGGCAGGTTGAATTTCTTCAGCTGCCGCAGGAAGTACATCCTCTGCTGGGCTTTCTTGGTGAGAGAGTTGATGTTCAGCTCCCACTTTAGGTCCTGGGAGATGATAGTTCCCAGGAAGCGGAAAGACTCCACAGTGTCAATGGTGGAGTCACAGAGGGTGATGGGGGTAGCTGGGGCTGAGTTCTTCCTGAAGTCCACAACCATCTCCACTGTTTTTACAGCATTGAGCTCCAGGTTGTTCTCCCTGCACCAGGTCACCAGATGGTCAGCCTCCCACCTGTAGGCGGACTCGTGACCATCAGAGATGAGTCTGATGAGAGTGGTGTCGTCCGCGAACTTCAGGAGCTTGACTTGACAGACTGGTGACTGGAGGTGCAGCTGTTGGTGTACAGGGAGAAGAGCAGAGGAGAAAGAACACAGCCCTGGGGGGAGTGAGTCAGAGTCATGTTTCCCCAGCTTCACGTGCTGCTTCCTGTCAGACAGGAAGGCTGTGATCCACCTGCAGGTGGAGTCGGGCACATTCAGCTGGGAGAGCTTCTCCTGAAGCAGAGCTGGGAAGATGGTGTTGAAGGCAGAGCTGAAATCCACAAACAGGATCCTGGCGTAGGTTCCTGCAGAATCCAGGTGCTATGAGAGGAAGCATCCTTTTCCTAACTCCTACTCTAGTCACAGCACGTATCATGTTGACAGCTGATGCACTTCTGTCCTTACCTATTTGGCCTTTTCAGATGCAGCCATTTACTTGCAGCATTCACTGTTCCTGGATGAGCATGTAGCAACAACGGACAAGGGGAATTTGGAGTCTATTGTCCCATTTTCATCGGTTTTGTAGGAATCCCTCATACTGAGCATGCAGGAAGCGTCAGTGGAGAAAAAAACTCCACTTTAACAGGGAGGAAAAACCTCCAGCAGAACCAGGCTCTATGTGAGCAGCCATCTGCAACCACTGACTCTGGGTTAGAGAAAACAAAGCAGAGACACAAAAAGCACAGAAGCCCACATTGATCCAGGAATCCTTTCAATATTATACGGTAATGGCAGATCATCTGCTCCCCTTGATGGTGTCATAGCTAACAGGATGCCAGACCAGGTGTGCCTACTATGAACAGAAAGGAGACAGAGAGAACATAAAGTTAAAAGTTGAAATACCAACAAACAATGCAAATTGGAGAACAGTAGGAGAACTCAGCAAAGTGAGAGAAATAGATCCTGATGTCCTCCAGTAGCATAAGCCTATACCAGCATAACTACAGAGATGGCTCAGGACTCATACTTAGGGTCATTTGTTATTGTCAACCTCTCGCACTTTCCCTCTGCCAATTCCAAACAGGTAGAGCGCTCTAGGTGCCCAAAGGTGTCCCAAATAATCTTACAAATGACATCTTGCACCTCCTCCAGCCTCCCTCCACACTCCTTTGCTGTATTTCTAATATCCTCAGACTGTTCATCCGTCAAGATGGGGTCACCTTCTTCATCCCTGGCCTCTGCAATCGCAGCTTCCAGATCGTAATTTGCATCAATAACTTTGTCAGCCTCCAATGCAATCTTGCCAAAAATCCTCCTTTAACTCAACTGACATGTTTCTACATATTCTAGTTATTGTAGTGGGGAGCTGAGAAAACGGCCTTTTAGCAGTGCTCCTGTCAGTCTCGAGCAGCTGCAGGCCCTTAAAATCTGCCATTTCCTTGTTGGAGCTAGGGGCTTTGAGCTGGAGCTTGGGCTTTGAGATGAAGCTGAAGCGTGGCTCCTAGCTTGTAGCTGAAGCGTGGCTCTTGCCATGTAGCTGAAGTGTGGCTCTTCAAACCAGCTGGAGAGAACACTGTCAAGTGTTTTTAATAGCTGTTCCCCACACTTGAAGGGGTGGACCCATGACATTAAGAGTATAGCTTGATTTACTCAGACAGCAGTTGAATCTTTTTCCATTCTTTATTTGTTTGAAATCTCTGTGATCAGTCCTTTAGACAATAGTCGGGTAAAAACCTTAGAAAAGTGAATATTACAGTTAGTACATGCATAATATTTACAACACACAAATTCATTAACAGCATAAACACAATGATTAAACTAATCTAATTCCCATATACATTAGCAGAGCTTTACTAAAATTACTTGCACTATCATGCAACAATTAACAATATAAAATCTCACTTGCCCATTCACATACACTGCTCCATGCCAAAATATATAACCGTGACATAAACACACATATCCCCAAGCTTATCATTTACATCAATGTTAAACGCATGCCCGTTGTGACTCACTGCAGTCATCTTCAAAGTCCAGGTGCACAAATCACATAAGCAGGACTCCACTTACGGTAAACATTCCACATTAAGCACCTGAGCAGCAGGAATCTCAAATGACAGTCATATTTCTTACCGGCTGCCTCTTCAGTGTTTGTCTGTGGGTCCTCAATTCTTTGCAGTTAGTTTGCAGCGCAAGTATCACACACATACTCACAAATTGCCACAGCCAGAGCCGGCTCCACCTCCTGAGGAGGCTGAGGTCTTTTGGAGTGAGCCGGCCTCTGCTAAAAACTTTCTATGACTCTGTGGTGGCCTCAGCCCTCCTCTACGCTGTCGTCTGCTGGGCTCCTGGCAGCACAGAGCGGGACAGAAAGAGGCTGAACAAGCTGGTGAGGAAGGCCACTTCTGTCCTGGGCTGCTCCCTGGACTCTGTGGAGGAAGTGGCTGAAAGGAGGGTGTTGTCTAAGTTCACATCCATCATGGACAACACCTTCCACCCCCTGCACCAGACTGTAGAGGAGCTGAGCAGCTCTATTAGTGCAAGACTTAGACATCCTGTCTGTAAAAAGGAGCGCTACCGCAGGTCATTCATTCCTGCTGCTATCAGATTTTACAATGCTGCACTGTAACTGCAACTGTGACCATAACTGTAATAATTAATGTGCAATAACCAAGGTGCAATAATCTATTTAATACACTGTCCTACAACCCGTGCAATAATCCTGATGTAGTGACTTCTGCTGCTATCAACACCTGAACATAAGTCAGCCCACATGTATGTATGTATGTACAAATGTATACAATGTATATGCACGTATATACGCGTAGGTACGTATGTATGTAGGCGCATAGATATATGTATATATTTAAGTATATAGATATGTTTATATATATATATATATATATATATATATATATATATATATATATATATATATATATATATATATATATATATATATATATATAGACCACTAAGAATGTAAATGAGACATTTACATTCCTATTTCCTTTTTTGTATTTTTTGGTATTCTTTTTGATCCATTGTATATATGAAGATTCACTGTATATAACTGAATGCACCTACCCCACTCTGCACCTTCTTGTATGAGCCGATGTGACGAGTGAATTTCTCCATTGTGAGATCAATAAAGACTATCTTATCTTATCTTATCTCTTAGCTGCTTTCCAAGATTTAAATTATACCCTAACCATTGTCTGTCAGGCAAAGCGCTCTGGGAGGGCAAACACACCAACTGTCACAATCTCGGCACTAGTGCTGGTCTGACTACCATTTGACACACCTGGTCAGCTCCGCCCCGCTTCCCATCTATTCTCATCCGTTCCACCTGCATCTCATACATATATAACCAGCTAATCTAGTGCCAGATTATTACATCTCACCAGTGAGTTAATCCAGCGTTCTTTGTCCTGTCTGCTGGCCTGTGTCCCTGACCTGTTTCTGCTTTTTGACCTTCTGAGCCTGCCTTGCTCGTTGGACCTGATAAACGTTCTTTCTTGATTGCTGAACTGGATCTGTGCCCTGACCCTGCACCTGGATTCTGGTTTGGACTGTTTTCCCTCTCTGCTGATTACCTGGCTCTGACTCGGTTCTGCTTCTCAGTCTACGATCATCCTGTCTGCTTCTGCTGCTACGATTCTGATCCACTGCCTGTTTCCTGTTGACCAAGCTCTAGCCGGTCTCTGGAGAGTCTTCCTTAGAGCTTCTCTGGCCCGACTATGAAACGCTCGAGGAGACTACCAGCAACCAACGCCGACGAGCAGCAGCTGAACCTTTCAAAAAACTGCCTTCAAATGATACTTGTCTGGCTGAATTCTAGGTCCTCCAGTTCTGTTCATTACACCAACAGCTCTGCCCTGAGCTGCCGATGAATGGCAGGTCAGCGTGACAGTTATGTTTTGCCCCAGTCTCATGTCTTTTGCAGTCTCTAACCAGTCTTTGTACATCCTGAAGACAAACATCCCCACATCATGATGCTGCCACCACCAAGAGGGATAGAAGTTTAAGTTTTAGGAAAGTTAAACTTTCTTTATAAGCAAATTATTGCCTTTTAAAACACCAACATTCTCTTTGCACAGCAAACACACAGCGCTGCCATTCACATCCATGACGAGATACTTAGAAGTCCGTTCCATGTTGAAAACGCTCTTCGCGGCATTGACTTTCCTCTTTTTATTCTGCGATGACATCTTTAGTAGTGCATTTCTTTTGTTTACGTGGCGCGAAGCCCCACGTATACCACACGAGAACGTGAGACCATTAACGTCAAGTCATAAAGAGGCGCGCACGCGACCCACACACATGACGCACACACGTCAATGTGAGCACCTTCAAAATAAAAGCCTCACGGTTGTAAACTGTGTAAAAATGACTAAAACAATAATTTGATTGAATTTGATTTGGGTATTTTTTATCTTCACAAAAGCATGGTGTGGGCACTCAAAATAGGGCTCACGGGCCATATGCGGCCAACGGGCTGGTCTCACCTGGTATGTTTGATTTATAAACTTGACATGTTATTGATTAAATTTGTTTGCGTGATAACACGCTTTCTTATGTTATAGATGAAGTAAACTTTTATGTCTTATTTAATCAGTGCCTAAAAGGTTGACCATTAACAGCTAGTTGTAAAGAACTTTGGTCTATAAATCCTATATAAGTACGGGCAGGATGTTTATGATTGTTGGAAAGAAAAACGGGTACATAAAAAACTTATACTTCTGAACTTAAATTATTTGGAAGAAACAGTAGACACAATAGGCAAGACTATCGTACATTCTGCCCCTCAATGGTCTAAAATAAATTTTATATGCTTCATTGCACAGTAGCTGCCTTCTAAAAATATTTGAATGCTTCATACCTCATACCTGATAGCTTAAACTTATAGAATAAAGATGATAATCCTTCCTATGTCTGTTATTTAAATGAAATTAATTGTCTTTGCTTTAGTTACTTGCTGTATTGCTATTGCACATCTGTGCACCCTGCCTCTTTGCTACCCTCAGGCTATCTGCCAGATGTGCCTCCTTCCTTATCTCACTGTCATTTTCCCCTGTCCCTTTTCTTCTTCATGCTAAATCGTCAGTGCCTTAATCATACCTCTACTTCCACCTTATTTCTTTCTTCATCACTCTTTGTACGTATACCCTCTCTTCCTTCCTGCCCCCGGCCACCCGTTTCTCCCATCTCATCCAGCCCTTTGGGAAAGAGAGAATACAGAGGATCAGTTCTGCTCAGTGACCTTTGGAGGTGGCCTTCAATCTAAAGGTATGGTTGGGGAGCCAGAGCTTAGAGAGATTTACTCTGGCTGCCCAGATGAGACAGAGATTTCTCACTGTGAACATTCTCCGGAGAGGAATGGAAGAAAAGAACAAAAAGGAGATATTAAGAAAATTCAAAAGGAATCTTTTTTACATTAGCCATATATTATAATACTCAAGAATATATCTCACAAATTAACAAACCTCACAATAACAAAATTTAAACAAATAAGTCAAAACGTTATTATTTTGCTATCTTCCCACTAGTTATATGAAATTGACCTATGTGCCGTGTTGGGCACATTATATAAAAAAGGTAACTAGTCATAGTTACTGGTTGATTCTCCCAAAAGTAATTGAGTAGCTAAGTCAGTTACTAAACTATTAAAGTAACTAGTTACTAGGCACAGTAACTATGCAGATATCGTTTATGATCTAAAATTTCAATCAATGAATTTAGATTACTTTCCTGCTATTTGAATTTTAAATACTACTGAGTTCAATTTCCAAATGTTAGGAGCATAATAATTTAAATGGACTAAATATCTGAAAACATTGTACACTAATCTATACCATTTTAGTGTGTGTGGTGGGAAAAGTGAGTCAAGACCTGTCAGCATTAATATAGTTATGTTGATATGATTATTATTATGTTCAATGTTTGTAATTAAAGAATACAAAAACAAACTAGATGCTTTAGGACTTGAAAATAATGCACATCAACAGGCTACACATGGCTATAAAAGTGGTGAAGCAATAAAAACAATGCTATCAAGCAACATAACCAAAAATAAAATACACTTTAATGTAAAATGAAATGGACGTCACACCAAGTAGCTTCAAGTGTTTTCAAGTCAAGCCAAGTTTATTTGTATAGCACATTTCAGGAGTAAAGCAATTCAAAGTGCTTTAAACCATGAAAACATAAAAACATCATAAACACATTGAAATGGTCACCGGTTGTGAGACCAGTAACAAACATTACATTTTATCAAGCGAAAGCATCAATACACATCAAATATGTAGGTACATTTACTTATTATTATGGGTCAAAAGCAACTCTAAATAGGTGGGTTTGATTTAAAGACTGTTTTGCAGTTTTCTGGAAGTTTGTTCAATATTTGTAGAGCATAATTATCATGATTATGAGAATAAACAAAACTGGATACCACTGAAGAAGTGAAGTGCAAAACTTAAGGCGCCCAGTGTTAAACATAACTTAAAACAAATAATAACAAAACAGTGTAAGCTTTGGCCTACTTCTGACAATTCGTTAGTATCCAATCAACACTTCACACCAATAACCTTCCATACACTTATTAATCTACCTACCTTTCACATGCACATTTTTGCCTTTAACTTGAGTGAATGTAAAATAGTGCCTAAACTTTTAGCTTCCGAATGCTGTTTTTGAATTTGCCAAACTCACCTCCTTTGCAGTGTGTGTTGGTCTACTCTGTGTGCACAATATATGGTAAAGACCCCCTTCCCCCATACCTTAAGCCTTCTCAGCCCATTGGCATCACTTATGCCTCTATCGTATCTCCCCTCTACCCTCCATGTTACCCCCTCACTAGATAAAAAAAAAAAAACTCTCCCACAGAGGACTGTGCTGTAAAGGAAAGTTGCTTTAATTCACTGAGTTGTAGTAACGTGCTGCGAGGTATACTTTGACATATGTTACCAACACTATGTACCTATTCAGTTTTAAGACACAATTTCAAACGCCCTGGGAACATCATCATCCCATCAAAATAATTGACATATTTAGTGTAATGTCAGCCATGAAGTGTTTAGTTTAGCCAAAAAAGCTAAATTGGTGAACATGTTTCTTACTTAGAAAGTACTTTGGTCCTAACACAAACAAAGGAAACAAAATTGCCTCAGTAGACCCCAGAGACTACTCCTTCAAAACATTAAACAAACCCCCAACCTTAGTAAATAAACAAATACGTTTGCAATAGTTCCAGTACCATTGATAAAGACAACATTTCCCATGTAATTGGGATCATAATCACACTGTATTATGGTTTGTAGCAATGACACTGTCTACAATACTACATTGTAGGTAGGTCAGCTGCAGGCTTCTCATCAAGCACCTTACAGAAAGACCACCACTATACTTTGGAATTGTTACAGTGTGCTTGTGTAATTAGACATAGGCTGTGTGGAGTTCAACAACTCTCCCTGTAATTTAGATGCATGCTTACACTTAAAGCTAAAGACACACACAGAGTAACATGCTGTGAAACAGACGGCTTCTCCATGATGACACATTTTTTCTTCAGATATCACATGAGGAGACTATATCCTTTTAGGGGTGTGCCTAAGTTTAGAAAAATGACATATGGCCATGATTTGGGGCTCTTCCTCTTCAGGATGTCACCTGCATTGTTTAGTAGTAAGAGCCTCATCACTGACACTTGTAATAGTTTGTCTGTCGTATTTAGATAAAAATGTTAAACTCTTGCTTTGTATGTGAGTCGTCCTTGGAAGTTGTTTTATTTTGGTGAGCTGCTTATAGGAAATTATCGAACCAGAGGAGAACATAATGAGTGCTCACATGGTCCGACCAGAGGCAAGAGTATATTAGACCAGGTCTATTTCAACATCCTGGGAACATATAAGACTGCCGCATCTCTCCACTTTGGGATTGTCAGATCATATCTCTGTGGACCTGATCCCTACCTTCGAACCCATGATCTGCAGCACCAGACCTGTTGTCAGAACCATTCAGTTTTGGGCTGAAGATGTCTGCTATGCCTTGTAGGATTGTTATGAATACAAGACTGGGGGGAGTTTAAAGAGGACACTGATCTGAAGATATACATATCTGGGCTATCCTATATTCTGCACTGATCCTGTCCTACCCACAAAAACAATCCGAATGTTTTCTAACCAGAAATCATGGGTAGACAGCACAGTATGGTCCCTGTTGAAGGCACAGAGACAGACAAGCCTACAGTAGGGCTAGGAGGGAGCTGAAAAAGGGCATCCAGAAGGTAAATAGCAGGTGCACGCTGTGCATCCAGGAACACTACAACAGCAACAACCCACGTAACATTGACCAGCAGCTCAGCAATGAACCAGGTCTTCCTGACACCCTAAACAGTATTTTCTTTTCTTTTGATGTTTGTTTGCAGCACTATTGGCTCATTTTTACAACATAGGTTGAAAGGAAATGTGGTTTGCGAGAGGGAGAAGGACATGCTGTTTCTCCAGCCTGCCTTGTCCCTGTCAGATACTCCTGTTGGCTCTGATCTCACACCTTACCTATCGACCAAGCCTGCCTGCCTCTGCCCTATTTGGATTCTCATGATCATCGCTAGCAAACCAAGCCTGGACCTAGGACCTGCCTCCTTTCTCTGTCCCGCTTGGAAACATCTGCTCGGTGTGTGTGCCACCTGTTATAGATTATTTCACCTGCACCCCGGAATACCCTCTGGCCAAGCCCTTCTGGATACCTCTACACTGTGGATCACCAGTGCATGACCCCGGAACAGCCTATGACATGCCTCCTAGCTCCTACCCTGCCTAGCATTACCACAGACCGAATCATTCACCAAGGGATAAAGATCACCAAGAATGAGCCAACTGGATCAATCTTCATAGCCATTGCAACCTCCCGGCATCGGAGAAGGTCAGTGTTGTTAATTGTTCCCACGTTTCCACTGAATATTTCCTAGCCACTAACCTCATCTTCCTCCTTCTTTCAGTGATCCAGTTTTGGTTTCAAGTCAGTTCCACTCCCAGTATATTAATAAACTCTCTCAAACGCTATACTCTTGACTTGGCCAAATTTCTGGGTCTCCAGATTCTGTGGATGATTCATTACATCATCAATGATGCATAGATCTGCTCCTATTTGATGCCGTGAGCCTTAAATTAAGGCTTGGGTAAAACCCTCACTAATAATTACAAATATTTAGTATAAGTAACCCTGTGTCAAAAATAAAACTTCACTTATCACACGATTACTATATACATGTGATGTAGCATATGTTACATGTGATGTAGCATATGTTACATGTATTAATTTCTTAGGCAAACATGGATTAGAACATAAAAGTTAAACAGTACAGCAAAATAGAAAATCACTGTGCAGTTATTAAAAATGGTAAAGCTCAGATGAAATGTCAATTGTTCGAGTTAAAAAGAAAAAAGCAGCAATGATGGGAAAACTGCAAAGACCAGCATTGCTGTAGAACAATGGTCTATATCTGAAATCCTTGAGGGCAGGTATTCTGTTCAACCAGGGACACAAGTCCCCTTCACTCATCAAACTTAAGCCCCACCCATATTCCAAAGTGATAGGATTTTTCGCCCAGGTCACCCCCCCCCTCCCTTTCCGGTATGACGTCACCACGTGACCTATGATTTATGACCGCATGACCTATAATATAAGATTTATGCCTAGTGACCTATGACTTATGATTTATGACCTGTGATCTATGACCTCCTTGATAATTACCAGATGCGAGAGGGCATTTTGACAATTCCTCCCAACTTAGACTTAAACTTAGACAACTTTATTTGTCATTTTGTATGTACATACTCTAAATTAATTTTTCAGCTTTTTCATTTAAGATATCTTAAATTGACATTCTGACTAGTCAAAATGACGTTACTTATGGCAAGCCGTTTTAACATAAATTCGGTTTTATCGCCCTTACGTTCGAGATATCTCAAATTGTTTTATGACTAGACGTTTTAGCAATTTAAGATATCTCTAATTGTATTTTGACTAGTCAAAATACCTATTCGAGATATCTCTAATTACATTCTGACTAGTCGAAATGACATCAGATTTTCCATTGAGTTGTATGGAGACGTCAATTCAAGATATCTCGAATGAATTACTGACTATCTGAAATACCCATTTCAGATATCTACAATTAAATTACGACTAGTCAAAATTACAATTCAAGATATCTTAAATTGAGTTTTGACTAGTCATAATTCTAATTAAAGATATCTCAAATGCCACCATAATTCAAGATATCTTAAATGTATTTTTGGATAGGCGAAATGCAGTTTTGACTAGTAAAAAATAAATTTAAGATATCTTGAATTGTAATTTTGACTAGTCAAAATTCCTTTTAAGATATCTTGAATTGTAATTTTGACTAGTCAAAATTCCTTTTAAGATATCTCTAAATGAATTAGAGATATCTTGAATTATTCAGCTTTTCCATTTAAGATATCTTAAATTGACATTCTGACTAGTCAAAATGACGTTACTGATATCTTGAATTACGAAACGGCTTGCCATATGTCATCACACAGGAACCGGAGGCGTGCGCTTTTGTTTTCAGAGGAGCTAAAGGAGGGTGCTGTAATGCTTTGTGCCGTCTCGCATGTGAAAATCAAGAGCTAGCTGGCTTTACCATAATTCCCAAGAGGCAGATGCTTTACCACAGTATAAAAACTGCATCTGGTTATTAACAGAACTGGTCCGGGCTGAGGAATATTCCTTATTTCCAGCTTGGACATGAGTCGATAGTAGCGCTTTCAGCTAGCCGTTTTCCAGTGCATTGTGTGCGTCGGCAGCAAGTAAATCCGAAATTCTTTGCAAATTTCTTAAGCATTCTTCAAGTATACTATTTTCGCCCTCTCTGCATATCCCATACTTAAAAAGCTCTTTCTATATTGTGGCATTTTCTTACAATTTTGTCGAAAACAGCCAGCGCCATTGAATGTTCAGGCAGCTTTGGGCAGCTTACAGCCAATAAGGGGCTTACACGCAATGTCTTATTTCAGATATCTTAAATTGTAATTCTGACTAGTCATAATTACGTTCGAGATATCTTAAATTACATCTACGGATGTGTGACGCTTTCAATGACGAATCCGGTGACGTAATTTGAGATATCTTGAAAGGAATTTTGACTAGTCAAAATGTAATTGAAGATATCTTGAATTATTATTCTTCCTAGTCAGAATGTAAATAAAGATATCTTAAATTACCATTCCGGATAGTCAAAATGTAGTTTTGTCTAGTCAAAATGCATTTTAAGATATCTGGAATGTAATTACGGATAGTCAGACGAAACCGAATTTATGTTAAAATGGCTTGCCATACATTACTGATATCTTGAATTACGAAACAGCTTGCCATACGTCATCAAACAGGAACCGGAGGCGTGCGCTTTTGTTTTCAGAGAAGCTAAAGGAGGGGGCTAATGATTTGTGCCGTCTAGCATGTCAAAATCAAGAGCTAGCTGTCTTTACCATAATTTCCGAGGAGGCAGATAGCTTTACCACAGTATTAAAAACTGCATCTGGTTATTAACTGAACTGGCCCGGGCTGAGGAATATTCCTTGTTTCCAGCTTGGACATGAGTCGATAGTAGTGCTTTTAGCTAGCCGTTTTTCAGTGCATTGTGTGGGTCGGCAGCAAGTAAATCCGAAATTCTTTGCAAATTTCTTAAGCATTCTTCAAGTATACTATTTTTGCCCTCTCTGCATATCCCATACTGAAAAAGCTCTTTCTATATTGTAGCATTTTCTTACAATTATGTCGAAAACAGCCAGCACCATTAAATGTTCAGGCAGCTTTGGGCAGTTTACAGCCAATAAGGGGCTTACACGCAATGTCTTATTTCAGATATCTTAAATTGTAATTCTGACTAGTCATAATTACGTTCGAGATATCTTAAATTACAATTACGGATGTGTGACGCTTTCAATGAAGAATCCGGTGACGTAATTTGAGATATCTTGAAAGGAATTTTGACTAGTCAAAATGTAATTGAAGATATCTTGAATTATTATTCTTCCTAGTCAGAATGTAAATAAAGATATCTTAAATTACCATTCCGGATAGTCAAAATGTAGTTTTGTCTAGTCAAAATGCATTTTAAGATATCTGGAATGTAATTACGGATAGTCAGACGAAACCGAATGTATGTTAAAATGGCTTGCCATACTCGCTGATGTTTATCCTCCAACAGTAATCACACTGGCAGTTTTGATCATGGCATACTCTTAAAGCATTCTTAAATACAAGTTGATATATTTTAATTACTCCAGCCACAAAAGTATTATATTCCAACCATTTGGATTCAGGAACTTAGGCATCATGCATCAACTTGTTGCCCCTTTGTAGAATATCTATATAAATACTGCTCCATGTGTTTTGTCACACATATGCATGATCTAACAGCTTTTTTCTTTAACATAGAGCTCTTTCCGGCAGTAGCTGCTCCCCATTCACAGAAAACCCCATATGATCATCTTTCCCACCCCCTGGTTGTGATTGCTTTACAGCTCTGCCAGTTTCTTCACCCGAGTGTGCAACACATTACACTGCAGCTCTGAAAATTAAGATTGCAAAATACATAATTGACCTTTGATCTAACGTGGCTTGGTAGATGGTATACTTCTGGATTAGCGTATGTTCAAACATGGTGTTTGATATGGGCATTCCATGCATAGATGTCCAAAACCAAAATACTGTTTGGGTACAGATCAGGGAAGCCATTTGTCTTGATCGTATCCCACTCGGTAAAGCTGTCATTGCAGGCAATGAAGTCCACCAGGCACAACTCTGAATCCCCAGATGGCAAACCTTTCAGGACATCATCCAGAGACTCCAAGAAGGCAGAAAGGGTTAGCTCTTTCCTTTTTCAACATAGTAAGTACAACTGAATTTGTCTGTTTATTCTTTTGTGTGTATGCTCTTCTCAAACGCTTCCTTTCATGCCTGATTACTACATCTCAATCACAGTCAGGTGTTTTGGATTTCCCCGTCTTGCTCTCCTCTCGTCAGATTATTTATAATTTGTGGAATTTGACCTGGATTTCAACCATGGTGACGAGACATGCCAAGCCCCCGGATTTGTCTGCCCTGTACAGACATCTGACCCACGCCTTTTACCCAGAACCTGATCTAACTTCAGCTATCCTGCATTACATCTTTGCAATGAGTAAGCAAGCTCATATCACTCCCAGACTGCTCCAGTCTGATCCTGCAGAAGATCACTAAATGTCAACAGTGCTTAACCTTTTAATACACTTCTTAAAAGACAACATCATGTCCGGTCCAAATTCTAAGTCTCCTGCCTATCCACATACCTGATATTTGAATGATAACTGAGCTAGGCTAGATTGTGTAACTAGGATCAAATAAAAAAAAATTAATTCACTTTAAATTAGCCTGTATGTTCATACTGAAAAAGACAGCATGAAAAGTTATACCATACAAGTAAAAAACAAAACAACAATCCAAACCCCCTGCAACTTTCCATCCCAAACTTTCTGCTCAACTCACACTCACATGCTAAATCGAAAAGAGGAGAAGAGACGATAGTTATAATCCTTTTTTGAAATACTGTTTGATTAGACACTCAAGCAGATGTAAGTGGATAAAAAGTAGATGAATGGCAAGAAGAGGAGATGGTCTTGCTGCTCACAGTGGGCCAGCAGTCATGGGTAGCACAACATCATGGTGTGCCAACTGAGAAAATATTGCCAGCATTTAGACATAGTACAGGTTTAGAGAGAGACCATGAAAAAGACAGATACAGAGTGTATTTCGCTTGCTGATGAGGGCAGTGCAAAAAACAAAAATTTAATCTTATTCTCTTCTCTTGCACATATAACAGTAACTACAGTGATGCTGGGCATACACTCTCTCAAGGCAGAATGTTTTTCACAAATAGGAATGAAAACAGACACATTTACTTGGATGGCTGAAGGTTATGCAGTAAGGAAATGCAGTTCTCCTAGGTGCCTGTGATTGGGTGCATGCTCAAATCTGTCTCACGAGGAATTCTGTTGCAGACGCTGTTTAATTTTCCTTCAATTTGCATATATCCAATCAGATAGAGTAATTGGGAGGGTGTGGGATAGCATAGGAAAAATGTATTCACATTCACATGCACATAGTCACTGAGGATGTCGGTCCATCCCGGGATGCAAGAAGAATTTGTTGCAGACGAGCTGATGACATTGATAATTGTGACACTGAGTGATAGCTCTAATCAGTAAGAGCATCTCCGTAATCAATGGACCTCCCTCCCTCCATTCCATGTGTCCTGTCTTTTTTTTGCCAAGCTTCTGAACAACATATTGTCCCCCACATGGGAGGTGTGCATGTCACGGTATACATGAATTGGTTAAGTTCCAATTACTGACCTTGGCAGACAGCAACAGATAATATATTAATGAGTAACCTCTGTAAACAGATTTGATAGGTTTTGCCAAAAGATAAAAAGAGCCACCTGTTTAACCTGTTAATTAATGCTGCTGCATTCACATTTATTTTAAAAGTTCTGATATATTTGTCCAAAAACTTGAGGATTGCTTACTAGGGTTGTAACTTTTTTTGTATGAACCATTGTATCATTAATTTAGATTAATTGCACAGTATTTTGCTGTGTGCATGAGTGTATCAAACAACGGAGCGTTCATCTGATACACTCATGCAGCTGCACAATAATCTACATCATCTGTAAAGGAACTACTATCAGTCTGCAATCAACTGAGTTGGTTAAACAGCAAAAATAAAATGTATTGTCTGCATATTATGTGTAAAATGTGTGCATTCTGAGCTGGAGTCTCATCAAAAATGTCATTATGGTAACACATTGTGACAATTAACATTCTTGATGATCCATGGTTGCCAATGCAATTCAAGGATGTTGTTGGTCCATGTAGAACAATTCAATCCAAAATGATTCAGTGACTTGAAACTGATTCAGTAATGATTTAACCAGAAATAAAAACCTGGATACTGGACATTGCAGGTGAAGTGTCATAGATTCCTGTATGCTGTAATGGAATCAAGTATAAATTAAACATTGATACTGAAAAACAAATAAACAACAATTAATTGCAAATACGTTCACATTTTATTTGAATAAAGTGCAACCAACATTTCTTCAGCTTGAATCAACAATAGCTTTAGTTGCTACTTCCACTTTTGTTTTTAAATATAAATATAATACAATACAATACCAATGTCATAAAGTACAACCAACATTTCTTCTCTTAAGCTTTAAAGAGCAGTTGTTCAATCTGATACCACTTTAATTTTAATAAAGAAACAGCAGTGCAATAGTAATATACAAAAGATCAGACGTCAATTACTCTAGTGATTTTTTTTATCCATCCAATTTTATCCAAAAATTGATATTCATCCATATGATCTGACCGCAGAAAAGTTCTCTTTGCGTGCACGGCAGTCATACTAAAGCTTCACTCACTAACTGGCACACTGGTCCCTGGAATACACAGCTACCGTTTAGCAATGGTTGAAAGTAGATGTAGCTCTTTTTCATGTAAACGGCAATGCATCTTTTCTTGGCACTTTATCATCTCAACTCTGGCTGGCTTGCGTGTGGATTTTCTTTCTCTTTGGTTGAAGGAATCCCCCAAATAGTGCATGTAACACTATCTCTTGCAAGTTGGTGTCTCATTTGGAACAACAATATATGAATTGTGTTTAAAAATATAGTCATGATTCTCATTTCTTACTACTGCAAAACAACAACAATGTTTGGCTGGCATCGCATGAAACACTCATGGTCTGTTTCCTGACAGCTTTGTGCTTGATTCTCCCTAGTCTTCCTACTCCTCTTTGCTTGCATCTATAGATGTAAGAATGTATGAACTGTCAAAAAGTCTGATTTGTAAGACTGCACAAATTCAGAGGAAGATACGGAATAGATGAGAAAAGACAAATAGAGTAGATTACAACACAACAGTGGATAGAATTACCTGGTGAGACACTTCTACCTATAAACAATTTAGCATAGACCTGTTTCCTGTACTTTTTCCAGTTTAGACAGTTATTTAAAGCATGGGTCCACCACTGATGTTGTTTGAAGAACAAGAATATTGCATTATATTAAAACTAAGTTGTCTTGACATTATTTTACTTGTAATTACTATCATTATTCTACATCAGTAGATTAAACTTCAGCATGTATTTTTTTATGTGGTACAGCAATGAAGTAAAGCCACCATCAACTAGTATCTTGCAGATATCTTGTTTTCATATGACAACAATCCTCAAATTCAAACTTAAAGGTGCATAGTAAAAAATTCCCATTCATGTCTTTACAATTGCCCGACCTGTAAAATGAGTTATCCTGTAATTCCTGCTGTTGTCTCTATAGGCTGGGTTAGTCAATTTATGAGAGAGTGATTTGAGATGAATCTTCTGGGCGTGAGAGCTCTTGTTCACTCTGCTACTTTGCTGAGTCTCCACCGTAATTGATGCATTAGCGAGAAAACATGGGCAAACTTCAATCTTCATAGCTTTCTTATCTAAGAAAGTGATATTATTTAGAGGCGTAACACATTACGCCTCTTAACAAAAGATCCTTTTCCTATTCTCCCATGCACGTGCACAACACTAGTGTCTCTCAGAGATAAAAAACCAAACAACAGATAAAGGAAAAATGGAGAAGACTTTCGATGTAGGAGCAATAGCAAGCTCTAAGAATATTCTCATTTACACCAAAGGAATTGTGTCTGCGCAGCAGGTAAACTTGCTGCTTTTTTTGTGTGTGTGATTGGACTGAACTTTTAGATATAAATTGTTCTGGCTCAGCCTAGTTTCTTTTTTTATCTAAATCTTTCAGATACTTTGCTAGGCAACCTTGGAAAGTAAATGAATGCAAGAGCCTGCAGTCTCTGACGTCCATGAACACTTCCGAGTTTGCAGTGTCAATCATTCTAACATCAATGTCATGGTTTAGTTTTGATTCGGCTTTTGTTTGCCGTTGGTTTTCAGTTTTTCCACCTTGTTTTAGTTTTAGTTAGGGTTTGACTTTATTTATTGTTTTTAGTTTCTCCTTCCCCTCACTTCAGCTTTCCCTTCCACTGCAGTTAGTCACACCTGCCAGCCACTAATTAGCCAGACTCACCTCACCTGCCAGCCTCCCTACTTAAGCCTCACTCTGCTGTCACTCCTTTGCCGGTCCGTCATCATTCTACCCTACTCCTGTCTACTCGTGTGTTACCTGTGGCTACTGGAACCCTGCACCCTCTGCTTCTCCTCAAGGTTTGCTATCAGCCATTCAGTGAGTTCTTCTGCCGTGCTCTGGTTACCTCTGCCGTGGATTCTACTGCTGAGCTCTGGTTCCCTTGCTGACGTGTTGCGAAAATTCCTGCTGCAGTTACCTGTTCTCCATGAACTCTCTCCGGGCCGTCAGCTCCTGCACCACCTCCTCCAGTCCGATAACAGACTCTGGCTTTCCTTTTCCAGTACTCTTTTCTTTCAATAAACTGTCAAACAAGCTCTGTGTGTGTGTGTGTGTGTGTGTGTGTGTGTGTGCTCTACCCGGGTTCACGAAGACAAATCGTGACAATCAATAATGAAACATAATTCACTTACACAGACAAACTAGTGTTATAGACAATCAACCCACAACATACAGCCATGTGACAAAATTGAACAAACATGTAACAAGTAAACACAAGGCTCATTTTCCTAGTTCTTATTTATTGTAATTTTATTTGCTAAGGCTGTCTTAATAATTCTCAATCATTCAATCCATCTTGTACTTTGTTTGATTCAACAAATACTTCTTGATTCTGAGATCACACAAGTCGCTATATACTAGAAAGTTCACATATTATGACCCGAGGAATTAAAAAAAAAAAAATTCGATGACAAAGTGGATTTTTAAGGCTTTTTAGCTTAAGGCTCATAAAAAATGTTGCGCCGGGTGTCACATGACCGATGACGTCATTCGTTGACAAGCGTTGACCTGTTGACATTGCAACAAGTTACTTCCTGGTAGCAAACTCGCTTTCTCAAACACAAATAGACGGATTAAACATGGCTAAAAAAGAGTGTGGCTTATAGTTGATCAAATACCAACAAGGATAATGTCTCCTTACACACATTTCTGAACCCGAAAAGTCCCGGTGTTGTGCGAAATTCAGTTCCCCTGTGAAAATCTGTTCCCCTCTGTGTCGGGAGCACGCATTGCAGCCAGAGAGGCTGCAATAAAAAAAAAAAAAAAAACTATAACGGCGCAATCACGATCTTAATGGCACATTTTTTGAAAATATGGTCACTAATGCATGTATTTCCGAGTTGGTCGATCTCAGAATCAAGAAGTAGTTTAACAGCTCAGTCATACAGCTTTTATCGTACATGCTTTATCCACAGTCATATGATACACTCCACCACATTCAAGTTTACAAACTTTGACTCACACTTGGTCACCGGGGATTTTATGACCGAATTAATTGTTTGAGTAGTCCCATCGACCAGCTCCCTCAATTCTGCATGCATGCACACATGTCCTATACCAAGAATAATTTTTTAAGCCAGGTATATTAAAGTTTCTTTGTGGTAGGGTCAGTCAAGGAGATTAACCCTAAGAACTCATCTGTTATGTAACCTGTTAATTAATAATTATAAGTTTTATCTGTACATATAATTAATGTAGAGCTCCCTTGTTTGTAGTCCAATTTGTTTTCCTATTAAAAGCATAATTGTGTTTATCATTGACATTGTTTCCTTAGAATTATTCTCAGTTTACATTTTAAACTTTATTTTCTTTATATTCTATTTAGTCTTCAGCTTTCCCCCCTCAGTCTGGAGGTGTTAAAATGAATCTGCTTTAATAATTAATTTAAAAATTGCTCCTAAGTTTACTGTGAATAATTTTGCTGCCCCAAATCAAATACCCAGAAAGTAAACAAAGTTTGGGATTCTTCAGACTGTAAATTACCACCCTTCAAAACCAAGAACTCTTCCTTATTCCAACAGTCAAGACCCCAGGCCCCAGTCTGTTAATTCCAGCAGTCATCTTGCTCAAAAGGCAGAAAAAACAGAGGTTTAGAAAAATGCAATAAGCTTTCTTTTCATGAAGTACGGGAAAATACGCAGCGTGAGTTGAATTTTCCCAGAAACACCTCTTTACACTTTAGTGAATCACTAAACAATATTGCCAGTCATCCACCTGTCGTTTGGTGTCTGCTCTCACAAAGAAATTTGTGGTTTTAAAGTGTCAACTCTATCACAAATGGTGCACCATGAAATTCATGTAACCACGTTTTCTGTTAAAACATAACATCAAGATTATGGTAAGTAGTGAAGTCATTGATTAAAAATTATTCTCCTGAGAGAGATCTAATGTTTGATAAAGCCAGTTTATATGACTTAGTGGTTTATATTGTCTCTGTGGCTGGTTGTATCTAACAATTTATGGCTTTTAAGTTTGGTTGTTTTTTCCTGTTAGTTATCCTTTTAGATTTGTTATTTCTGCCACGTATCACGGATATTTTACAGCTATCTCCCAATAGCGGTCCAAGCTGATTCTGGAAACTGTCACATTCGATAAAGTTGCCGCTTGGGCCCGGTATGTATCACAGAGAAGTCCTCTGAAGGTCCTGAGAACATGTATGTACCTTGATATGTGAAGAACGAAGAACAGGGGCTCTGCTGCCTTTGGAACATACTGGTTTAGTTGCAGAGCTAGGGTTATCCAAATATAGACTCTGTGAGCAGAGTAAAACAATTCAAACACACGTTTTACCAGACTATATTTTGTGACATTGATAAAAACAATATTTTTATGTTTAAAAATAGAACATTAAAGTGTACATTATGTAATGTACACTTTTATACACTTTTATACTTATTTATACAACTGTATAATATGTTGTAAATGTATTGTACAGTTGTATAAATAAGTAAATGAAACCATTTAAGCATTAAGTTAAATGTTATTTCAGAATCAGTTCTAATCAGCATTTTACTCTGATAGGCACAGGCACCTGTCACCCATTTGTTCTGAAGACCTGTGTCCATAATAATTTATACTGTGCACATTAGGATAAGGAATTTCAACTAAAAAAAATCTCCTTCTGTAAATTGTTTTTTTTTTCTTTGATGTTTATGGTGTGCACAAAATCTAGTTACTTCACATTGTAATTGGGATTTACCAGACTGCTGAAACTCAGGCCCTTTGGAATACAGACTCAACAGTTATTCTCACATGGCAAAAGCAGCTGTCTGACCTTGGTGCCTTTTCCGAAGGTGAACAAACAGAATCCATCTGACACACCTAATTGGAGTGGTATGGGCCACTGGTTTTAGACAGGAGGATTTGATAGACTTCCATCTGAGAAGTAGAAGGTACACCTGTGTGAGACAGATTATAGATTAGGAGTTCGCTCCAAGAACACTTGCTGCCTTAAGGAACTCTGGTGTATATATGACCTCAAAGAAGCAAATGTTCAGAATTGTTAGAAGTAATGAGAATTAAAAAAAAAATTTTGCTCAAAATAATTTGTATATATATATTTTTTGGAATAAAAAGGATGTGTTAAAAAAACCTTTGTTACATACTCTTAATTAAGCTCAAGCTAATTACTTAGCAAAAAGTGTATTTATTGGATCAAATTACTTCAGACATGTGAGATAATTTATAATTGGTCCACAGTTAAAATGAATAAAATGAAATACAATAAGTCTTTAGTGTTTATAGTTTACAACATTTTGGATTCCGAATTATAAATAAAGCTATATTTAGGACAGAATGCTTTTAACCGACAGTTCAGCTGTAACCCGTTGATTCAATATGCCTTGTTAGAAATAAATTAGGGAACTAAAAACTCGATATTACACTTCTGCAAATAATTCTGTGACAGCGTAGTGAAAATCACTGCTGCTGAGGTTACAGTAATATAATTTAAAGTTTAACTAAGAATACAGTACTTTGAAAAAAGTAGTTAATGTATTAAGTGAATAAAAAATGCAGTTTTCACATGACATGTTATTACTCTAACAGCTGTGACAGTCCTTTTTAACAAACTGTAAAAAATTAAATAAAAACAAAACACAGATTAACCTATTTAGGAGTGGCTAGCCACCCAAAATTATTCCAAGTAAGCATCACTGACTCAGGTACAAGGAGCCAAAAGGACGCAGGAACACATCTAAATCACTGCAATCATCATTTATCTCAGCTAAGATCAGAGTTCATGACTCAGCTGTGAGAAAGAGGCTGGAAATAAATGGCAGTCTTTGGAGAGCTGCAAAGCAAAAACTACTGCTGTCCAAAACAATGCACAACTGTCCATCTCAAATTTGGTACAAAACATCCTGATGATCCACAATACCATCCTATATCTACTGTAAAACAAACAAAAGCACATCAAAAAGAATATTATACTAACATGCTAATATAGTGGTGGTAGTATGATGATCTGGGTCTATGTTGTCGCTTCAGATATACTGATTAGAATTCCACCCGGCAACAAATTTGGCGATCAGCGCGGGGGATCAACCCGGCAACCTGTCAATTGCAGGATGAATTCCTTAACTCCTGCCCCACTGCCGGCCCAATATGCACTGTGTTGCACTGATGAGGACATGTTAATGTCTAAATTCAATACCAAGGGATCTGCCCAGGGGCAGTCAGCTTTGTTAATTTGCTCAAAATCAGTCAGATCAAAAAACAGGATGTCTTTCTAGCTGGTTTGTCTTTCTATGTAATTTATATTCTCCAATCAGATCACACCATAAAGCAAAAAGCCTCCACCCTTCCCCTCCTCCCCCAGCTGATGTGAGCAGACAGCAGCCCCAGATCAGCCTCCCTGTATCAGCTCAAACAGGAGGTAGACACCACAGAAGCCGTGGAGCGCAATTATCCCATATTCAACCTCAAACTAACTTCACAGTGGTTACTAAAACGGGGAGCTGACATGTCCGAAGGTGGTCTAAAATGCATGTAGTTTTCCCGGTTTTCCAAAAATAGTTGTAGCCCATCAGAGTAAAGTCAACTGAGTAGAGCTGATATCATTACCACAACCAATCCTTTTTACTGAGGAGTGACATTTGGCATGACTAAACAACAACTCAATTCTTTTGAGAAGTTACTTAAGCAGCAATGTCAGCTACATGAAATGTTTTATACAGTGATGTCATGGCACCTTTAAAAAAAGGCTGTTTATTCTCAGACACCCTCTATTACCCCTTAATCAAGCAATTCTGCAAAGGGCAGACCAGTGTCCTTCTTATTGATACAGAAGTAGTAAAAGATAACTACTTACAGCAAGTGTTTGATGGATGTTTTTGCCGCAAAAGGAGGCTCAACTCTATGAGATTTAGAGGGCATTTAACATATTGGCAGATTGGTTTGGTTATCCATTTCACTTTTAGTGAACAAAGTCATTGTTTAAAAATAGTATTTCATATTTTTTAACATTATTTTGTTTTTTACTGAAATTAAAATTGCTGATATTTTTGTGATATTGAAACTCGTATATGTGGTCATTTCTTTTCACAGCACAGTATGGTTGAAAGTATACCAAAAGATAAAAAGTTAATTTACATTTTTACATAGAATCTCTGACAAGGTCATTACTATCTCATGTGCAATGTCAGATTTTTGTCTTAAATGAGAAGTCCGGTCAACAATCAAAAATCAGTGGATCATTATCTATACCTAAAACTAATACGTTTGTGGTGATTTAATGAATTTAGCGTTAATCAGTAAAAAAATAAAAACATAAATTGTTGTTGTGATCACTGTGTATGGGGGCGGCCATTATTGCCCATATTTGGGCAATAATGGCCGCCTGATATCACATCCTGTGACGTCTCTGTGCGGTGAGGCACTGCACTTTACAAGCTAATTCAATAGGAACTGTTGTACTCAGCTGCGATCAACAACAGCTATTTCGGATTTTGAGAAGACTTCACTATTGAAATTTGCGAGGGCTATTGTTAAAGCAGCAATGCCCACGTGCATGGCAGTTGGATGTTCCAATACATCGGGTAAAAGTGAAAAAAACATTAGTTTTTTCACCTTTCCGATTCACAAGTTTGTCGTTGGATTGCCAACTTGAAGAGGGAGGATTTGCCATCGAGCTTCTGGCCAGAGGAAAAAACGTCATCTGTAGCCAACATTTCAAAGAAGAATGTTTTCAAGATGACATGAGAGCGAGAATTTTCAATAGGGTTTTATTTTTTATAATGTAGAATTTGCGGAGACATTTGTTTACCCGACCAGAGGGGCGGAGTGATATGACACACTTGGAAAGAATGCTCACTGTTGCGAAGCCCACTTATTTTATGTGACCTTGGTCTTCTTTTTACTAAAGTCGCTTGTAAATTTCATGAGTTGCGGGTTGCAGTTTTTTGGGCTTGTTTCTGAATGTGAAGTTGATTGTTTGGGCTGTTTGGGCTAAGTGACGTTTAAATATCCCTCCTCATAACGCACTGGAGCTCATCCTGACAGGAGAAGAGTGAGTAAAGGCAGAAGGAGCAGCTCTGCCCATATTTTCAGCAGTTATGGTTGCAATAACTGATAACTGCTGAAAGTAGATTTGGCAGATCACCATTTTGAGCAGAGATTGGTTCTAAAGATGAGTTTTTAGATGAGATGAGTTTTTACTCCCTGATAGCATTACAGAACCCAACCCATAAACCATTTAATGCTTATTTGCTGTCTTTTTATGTCTCTAAAATGTAAAATTAGTATTACTTTAAATGTAAATGCTTAATACCATGTCTCTTTGTTTAAGAGGCAAAAAACAATATTTCGGCATGAAAACAGGCATTTATTTATAGAAGCCAAAAAAGATACACTTGGGTCTCGCTCAACAGCCGACCCCGCACCGTGACGTCTCAAACTGGGAGGTGGCAGTACTGTTTTTCACTAAGATGGCGGCCCCCAGCAAAGCACATTCAAATGAAAATTACTCTTAATTAAAAAAACTTATAATTTATTGAAATGTATGTAATAATTTTATAATTAAAGTACTTTTGCAGTTTAAAATCTGATTTTGACCGGACTTCTTCTTTAAATCCACTTGCAGATACATGTATGTGAGCTAAGAGGAATTTTATGAAACATGATTGGATTTATGTGACAGGCCCAAGAATAGGTATATATTCTGGAATGCCTATAATATTTGTTCTGTTTGTGTGGTTCAATTTTGGTTTTTTGCTCCGGGGGTATGATGAAATATGCATGTGGTTGGGATGACAGCTAATTTCAGAGAGTGTGACAGAGTTAGTGGATTGTAATACTCTGGAGAGTGCTTATCAAAATGAGAAGGGCCAGCTTGAGCAGAGAAAAATGCTGAGAAAACCGATAATTACAAACGGGCAAGAAAATAGGCCATCTAGGCACACAACCACTTAATTGGTGGTTAGATTTTTCTGTACAAAGACACAAAAGCATCAGAGATAATTCTATAATGGGTGCTTATTAAGTGTTAGAATTTGGCATTTTCAGATCATATACATGTAAACAAATATAGACAACACATACTGACTCACACACAAGTATAGAAAAAGAACACTAAGACATGATCTGACTCACAAATAGTGTCACTGATCAGCCATCATGGCAAAACAAATTGGATGCTTTGGCATAAACTTGGCATTAACTTGGCCTCTGGTAATAAAGTAAAATATCTTGGTGTTATTTTTGACCAAGACATGTCATTTAAATCCCATATTAAACAGGTTTCCAGAATTTCCTTTTTTCACCTCAGGAATATCGCCAAAATTAGAAATATTCTGTCAAGCGGTGATGCTGAAAAACTAGTCCATGCATTTGTTACTTCAAGGCTGGAATATTGTAATTCTTTACTATCAGGAATCCACAAAATGCAGTTCAAAGTGTTCAGCTGATCCAAAATGCTGCAGCAAGAGTTCTGATGAAAATCAACAAGAGGGATCATATTTCTCCAATTTTAGCTTCCTTTCATTGGCTTCCTGTTAAATCAAGAAAATAATTTAAAATTCTTCTTCTCACGTATGAAGCCCTTAATAATTCAAGCTCTATCATATATCAGAGCTCTGATTACCCTGTATGTTCCTAACAGAGCACTTCGCTCTCAGACTGCACATCTACTGGTGGTTCCTAGTCTCTAAAAGTAGAATGGGAGACAGATCCTTTAGTTATCAGGCTCCTCTCCTGTGGAATCAACTCCCAGTTTTGGTCCGTGAGGCAGACACCCTGTCTACTTTTAAGACTAAGCTGAAAACTATAATTTTTGACAAAGCTTATAGTTAGAGTGACTTATGTTACCCTGAGCTATCTCTATAGTTATGCTGCTATAATCTTAGGCTACTGGAGGACATCAGGGTCTATTTTTCTCATTCTACTGAGTTCTACTATTCTCCAATTTGCATTGCCTGTTGTCATTTCAGCTTTTAACTTTTTGTCCTCTCTCTTTATTTTCTTCATAGTAGGTACACCCGGTCTGGTGTTCTGTTAGCTGTAACATCATCCAGGAAAGACAGATTACCCGCTATTACCATCTAATGTAGAACAGATTACTGGATCAATGTGTGCTTCTGTGCTTGTTTGTCTCTCTTGTTGTGTCTCTGTTCTGTCTTCTCTAAACCCCAGTCGGTCGAGGCAGATGACCGTTCATACTGAGCCTGGGTCTGCTGGAGGTTTTCCTTCCTGTTAATGAGGAGTTTTTCTTTCCACTGTCGCTTCATGCTTGCTCGGTATGATGGATTGCTGCAAAGCCATGGACAATGCAGACAACTCTCCATGTGGCTCTACGCTTCATCGGGATGAATAAATGCTGCTTGGCGGGACTTTGAAGCAATCAACTGGGTTCCCTTATATAGGCATTTTTTTTTACCAATCTGTATAATCTGATTGAATTTGACTTTGGAAAGTGCCTTGAGATGACATGTTTCATGAATTGGCGCTATATAAATAAAATTTAATTGCTTTGCACAATGTTTTCTCCTAAATCAACTTCTATCATGTTGCTCTGAAAAATGATCTACAGTAACAAACACGTAAGTGTAGTTTCTTGTGACTTTTTTAAAGGAATAAATTCAGAACGCCTTCACTATTAGGTATTGCAAATAATTACTTGCTTATTAACAGCTGATCAATTCGCTTTCTTTTACCGTCTGTCATGAGTGTGCTGTGTTCTTGTTCATCCAAGACAAATCATGACAGGACAAACCGGTCAAAGAATGAACTCAGTCACACAAAGAGCTTGGTGCAGGAGCTGGCAGGACTCTGGATTCGTCTCGCCTGGGTCGCTGTTTCTGCGACGCCTCGCTTCTGGTTCGTCTCGCCTGGGTCGCTGTACTAAGACGCCTCGCCCCTGGTTCGTCTCGCCGGGATCGCTGTTGCGACGCCCACCTCTGGTTCGTCTGGTTCCGGCGCTCTCAAAGGTTCCGGTGCTCTCAAGGGTTCTGCGCTTACAGAGGGTTCTGCGCTCATGGGTTCCAACGCCTTCCCTGCGTCCACTTGGTTCCTGCGCCGACAAGGGATCCTTGCCTGTATCTCACATACATAAATATGGGTTCCAGCTTTTGTTTTGTTTTTCATCATCCACTGGCTTTCATCATCCACTTCTTGCTGCTTCAATAAACTCTGGAAACCAGCTCTGTGTGTGTGTGTGTGTGTGTGTGTGTGTGTGTGTGTGTGCTGTGTTCTGGTTCATCCAAGACAAATCATGACACCCTCTAGTTTCAGTGTCCGTTGAACATGAAAAAGTCCCAGCATAAAACCTAATAAAGCTTCTTAAAGCACCTATCTAATTGATAATGGTACTTGTATTGTGTTTTTTTTCTCCTTCTTATCCATTTATTCATGTTTTTATGTATGTATTTATTGGACCATGAGTCCGGAATAAAGTTTATCTATCTATCTATCTATCTATCTATCTATCTATCTATCTATCTATCTATCTATCTATCTATCTATCTATCTATATATATATATATATATATATATATATATATATATATATATATATATATATATATATATATCAAGAGGAGCACTATGGCAAAAGCAGTAAGGCTCCACTTGTGAAAGTAAAATCTGCTGGGCTCTTTTTGGCATAAAGACAACAATGCTTATTGCTTCATTGCCAGACAGGGCACAAAAAAACAGCGACTTCTCAACACGTGCATCCCCCAACTGGGATGTTTCTGTGGCCGCACAGCTTTGGAAGGCTTCTTCAAAGGCATTAAAGGGGAGATAGGTCTGCCCTGGATCAGTGGGAGGAGCTCTGATGGAGAACACTCAAACGTGACATCAATTTGACCTTAGATGTTCAGCACAATATTGCACTAAACATCCATGCATTGTCTACAGCCACTTTTCCATGCAGGGTCTGTCATGATTTTGTCTTGGATGAACCCAGACAAAGCACACACACACAGAGCGTTTATTGCAACAGTGGATGGTGATGACATGAAGAACCAGAGTCAGTACCAGACGGGAAGGTAGGATGCAGGAGCTGGCAAGCAGGACCAGGAATATGAGAGAGAGGGTACTTGGAGTCCAGAGTAAGCAGCAGGATCCACAGCACGGCAGAGAGGGAACCAGAACCCAGTAGCAGGATGCACAGAGACGAATACTAGCTGGTCAGAGTACAACAGGATATCTAGCTAGGCTAGATGAATACTGGCTGGTCAGAGTCACAACAGGATGACAGCTTGGCTGGATGAATACTTTCAGAATCAGACATACTTTAATAATGCCAGAGGGAAATTACTTTTGTTGCTGGTCAGTCACAACAGGATGATAGTTTGGCTGGATGAATACTTGCTGGTCAGAGTTACAACAGGATATATAGCTGGGCTGGATGAATACTTGCAGATCTGAGTAACAGGAGCATAAGTTGCACAGATGAAGCAGGATATATTCACAGTTGCTGGAGACCGACACAGAGGCCTGGTTGAGAATGTCCAGGAGGGTGAGCACAGAAGCAACTGGAACAAACAAAGATGAGGCTTGGAGCAGAGAGAAGTCTAACAAATCCGGAAACAGGCAGAGGTAGTGATGGTTCGATGAGGCGTCATGAAGCGTTTTGACACATTGCTAAACTGTATTGATACTGCGCCGATACTGTGTCATTGAATACTGACACCTGCTGGACCTTAAAAATCCCTACAGGCAACCTAGTTGACAGAATTAACTGACACTGATTTGATGACCAAGTATACACAATATTTACTATTTAAGTCATTGTATGTTGCATTGCAAATTTCCATTTTAATTTAAAATATATTTGATTTGAAAGTCAATAAATAATGTGAACCTGTATCATAACGTAATAATCTCTAAGTAAACATGTTGTGAATGAGGATGCTTGTGGACTGTATTTTTTATTAATTTTTTTTACAATTTTTTGCTGCCATGTCCTTTCAATGCACCCCCCCCCCCCGCCCACACACACACACACACACACACACACACACACACACACACTCACACACACTCCCCCTTTTGTGTTGAGCAGTGAAGTGTGAGAAAACAGCTTTAATTCTTCATCACATAACTTTCATGTCGCCCATGCATTGACTTTTTCAACAATTTGTGTTCAGCTGCAACGGCTTTGTTTCTTATGGTTTAATATTGTCCATATGCCTTCTTTAAAGATTTCTAATACTACTCGCAGGACATGCGAGTAGTATTGGGGTAGGGTCATGGGGGCTGTGCCTAACCCCAGTGGTCATTGGGTGAGAGGTGGGGTACATCATACATCATAAAAGTAGTTCACATTAAACAGAAAACAAAAACAGGTTTAATTAAGAATATAGATCATGAATTAAAGCTACAGTAAAATAATTATTAATAAAGACAGGCTTGGGATGGCTGTACATGGATGTTTTTGTGAAAGGACATTTGAGTGACTGCAGCTTGTCAATTTTTTTGTTTTGCCTGAAAGGCAATAACAATGTGGTATGATTCTAGTGACGTGAAAGAGATGAAAAACAAAAACACATGGTCCTGTCTGGTTTTGCAGCTGGTTCCGGTCACTTCTACAGCAAGACCAAAATTACACTTGAGGACATAATCTTGCCACAGCTCTGTGTTATCTCAAGGCACCATGATGTTGATTCAGCAGCGGAGACAGCACTGCACAAGACTGAATCTGGGAGGAAATTAAGTGTGATGGGCTTCTGTTATCCATCAATGTATGTGGAAGTGTCTCAGCCAGGAGAGGAAAAAGTATTTTTTTTTTTTAGGAAAATATCTGTTTCTTCCTTTTGCATAGTTTGCCACAACATTCTAAACTGAAAGAAAACATGAAACATTTTTAGTTTAGGCTTGCAAACAACAGATTTTATAAAATGACAAAAGGAAGCAAATTCCAACGTTCCAAAACTCGTACTTCAGTTCTGCTTGTTTGTGCAGCACTCCATCAGCAGTGTTTCAACTGTGACAAATTATTGCACATGAGGATGCCTGATCTCTTCCACAGATGATATATTTCAAGAGCTCTCTAAGTCAGTTCAAAGCTAAAGCTATCCGAAGCTAATCTCCTGGGAAAACATTTATCTATGAGGAATCTTGCTTAATCATCTTCATGGTGCTGTGCAGCTCAGCATCTGAGGAGTTAGTTTGGATTAGGCCCTCCCTCTGTGTGTGAAGCTTATCACAGACACCACACTATCTGGCTACAAGTTGATGTTCTTAGCTCAGGAATCCTTGCTCAGATTGAGACTGAAGTTCAATTCACTGCTTTTTTTGGCAAATGACAAATCTGTCTGTGGCTTTGAGTAACATGATACATCAATCTTGAATGCTCTTATCCTTGTTGACCTTTCTTCTGTCTTTAGGGATTAGTTATACCACAGATATACATTAAGCATCTAGGGATTATTGTTTTTAATCTATTTACGTATTTGTTACTGTGGCAGGGATACAGATAGTGTACATGTTTTCAACTATGCAATTTTTTTTTACATAAAGCCAACAAAATAAAACAATTACATCTTGTGTAAAATATTTTTATGACTTTAAAATATTTACATTTCAAACACCTTTAACACAGGAATTAACCCTTGAGAGAAAATGGGAAAAAACTAAAAAAGGGATGTCAGGAAGGAAGGAAAATAACACAATGGAGAAATAAAGAAAGGAAATAAAGAAGGAAGGATATCATAGAGGGAGGGAAGAATGAAGTACAAGAGGAAGTGGATGCACCAGCGGATGGACAATGACTTGCATTTAAAGGAAATGCAAGACAGGTTTATTTGTAAAGCACATTTCAAAGTGCTCATGAAGAGAAAATAAAAAAGAAAACATACAGAGGAAATTACATTGCAGTAGAATAAAGAGAAGTTGGGCTACAAACCTAATCCAATGCTTTTCCAGTTAACTACAACAGTTTAAATTGAACATTAAAATTTAAAAGCAACACAAAACAAAGAGGTTTTTAACCTCAGGGTTTCAGCACTTTTACAGTTTTCTGGGAGTTAGGTTCTGGGTATGCAGAGCAGACTTGTGCCAGAAGATCTGAGTGGTCTTCTGGCACAAGTTCTTGTTTTTAGCACCAAAAACAAGTCTGTATTTTGGTGCTAAACCATTCAGTCATTTATAGACAAACAGAAGTATTTTAAAGTCTCATCTGTGAGATACAGGCAACCATCGTCAGGAATTTAGAACTGGGGTGATGTGCTCTACTTTCTCAGTGTTAGTGAGAACATGGGCAGCAGTGTTCTGGATCAACTGCAGCTGTCTTATCAACGTTTTAGGCAGACCTGTGAAGACACTGTTACAATAATCAATTTGAATTTTTTGAAAGTTTAGGTCAGAGTCCATCACTACACCTACATTTTGATCCTGATCAATGGTTTCTAGCTGAAGCAACTGAAGATGTGCTAACTGTTAAGTGCTCCTCCTTTTGTCCAAAAATGATTACTTCAGTTTTGTTTTCATTCAACTGAAGAAAACTTTGGCACGTCCATATATTGATTTCTTCCAAGCATTTACTCAGCCCTTGAATGGGTTCATAGTCACCTGGTGACATTATGATGTAGAGCTGTGTGTCATCTGCATAGTTATGGTATCTTCTGTTGGGTTTTTATGATCTGAGCTAGAGAGAACAATTCAGCTGAAGCTATGCCTGGCTTGGTTGAACTTCGGTCATGAACAATATCAGATAGTTCAGAGGAGAACCAGGGGTTATCATGGCCCTTTACTCTATACCTCTTAAAATGGGCATGTTTATTAAAGAATTGGGTAAAAATGTCTTTAAAAAACGTAAATTCTGCCTCCACATCAGGGGAAACCAAATATTTACTCCAACCACAATTATAAAGATCATATAAAACTCTTGCTGACACATTTTTTTTAGAGACCTTTTAAAGATGATGTGTGGCTTTGATTTAGCAACCTTGGCAGATTTTCTTCATGCATCCATCTCTTGAATCTTTAAAGAAGAATGTTAAGGAAACTTTAAGGATCTTGCTGTTTGTGTATCTGGCAGGTCTCATTCTCCCCTTTTTCATGTTTGAAGAAGACGCTTAAGGAAGGCATTGAGTGGTTTTCCTCTTTGCATATCTGGCAGAGTCTCCCTCATTCCCATCTGGAATAACTTTTATTTGCACCCTCCCATCCGTAGCTATTGAATCTGAACATAGATTTTCCGAGGTGACAGTATTTCTTCCCTTTCATAGTCAACTGAAGAATTAACCCTTTGTTTTTGCTCCATGGAGGACAAACAGACTGCAGCTCTGCAATGTATGGCTTGATAGGACAGATCCAATCATGTCAATTCAGCATTCAAGAAGACGACTCACATCAAAGGAAATGTTGTTTTTCTAATTTTCATCTGGGCAAGGTTGAGGCTAGGTTTAGATATATTAACGTCTAATCAGGGCTTACAGACACAGGAAACGACGACAGACGTTGAGGTTCATCACACTGCAAAGCAAAATCATTACTGGAAACCGTGTGGCATGGTAAGCTTGTATTTTTATGAATGTCTGAAACCGCAAAATTAGTCAGCTGACTGTAAGGAGATGACGCGGTCTGATCATGCGCTCTTTGTTATCAGAGAACTGTGCCACTGTTCGAGCCCACATATCGAACTGGTCTAGATTTAGCGTGGTCCGGTTGTGTCTGGCACGGTTCAGTTCAGTTTGTGATCCATTTACACTCGAAAGTTATCTCAGTTACCGAGCTTGGACCGGTCTCGGCATGGTTAAAAAATGGTAGTGTAAACGGGGTAATAGACCGGTCATTACCTGCCCCTTCCAGAAAGTACCTACCTTAACTTTGCCACTCCTGCCCAGTAAACAACATACCCACTTTCTCCATTCAGCAAGGGGTGATGTAAAGCAGAGTGCGCTCATTCTGCTCAAGGTTGAGACAAAGTAGCTCTTTTAGCACCTCTTTTAGCACCACAGCAACTGCTCTTTTTTGATACCATGCTGAAGCGGCTACAGGGGAATGCCATGAAATGTGTGGCACACACATAGAGAGATGTGGCATCGTGGTGAAGGCAAGTGTCCTTCTTCTTGGTTGGAAAAAGAGCACAAGAAAACAACTATTTCATAAAAAATTAATACTCCATTTTGCCACGGGCAATATTTCATCATATATATGTCTATAGTTGTGTTTGGAAAGCTTACACAAGCATGATATAATCCCTTTGATTACTCACTTTTAATTCGTTATCTTTGCCTAATTGACCCTAATTGCTTTTTCACAATTCATCATTTCTCAGCCTGCTCATTACTTATTAGTTGATCGGTTTTGCATTTAGTTTATTGGCTAGTTTAAGTTAACTGTAAAGTTGAACTGTTTGGTTAAATAATTCACAAGTAAATGAAGAACAGTTGTTTGTGCTTATTTTGTGTAAGGTGATTACTCTCTGAAGACTCATGTTCATATAATTCCTTTTTGATTAAATGTCTGATAATACAGTTACAACGTTGGTGATCTTCGGTTAAGAATTATTAATTAACATAAAAAAATGTTTGATCAACAAATCCTAAGTTCACAACATTTAATTGTCATCCCTGTATGGACCTGTTGAATCAGCTGTCCCTGTTGCATAAAATTGTTGCACAATTGTGACATAATTGGTGTCCCTGAATATGAATCAGCTGCTGGCATAAAATTGTTACAAAAATGTAATTATTCTGCAATATTTTAGTAGCCCCTTTTAACCAGTCAACTAATCATTCAGATATCACTTTCCTTGCTTGTAACATCAACTCTGCTTAATAGCTCTGCTTTATAGGGGCTGTGGTAGTTCTGTGTAGTGTGATTTGTAATTAAATTAACTCCCATAGACAACTTTCCTACATTTAAAGGGATTTTGCCTAGTGCAGTGGTCCTCAATTCCCGTCTTCGAGGGCCAGGGTCTTGCCATTTGTAGATGTAACCCTGATCCAGCACATATGAATAAAATACCTCCTTAGTATGCAGTCATTACCCAGAGTCCTGCTAATGACCTTATTATTTTGTTGAAGCAGAGTAACAAATAAAAGTTGCAGGATACTGGCCTTTGAGGAACGGAATTGAGGACCACTGTCCTAGTGTGTCTTAAGGGTAACTACAATTGAAATTAAACTTTAAGTTTTCAACAGACATTGTTTATCCCTCTAGCTGCCTTTGGTGGTAACTAAAGTTGCAAATGTTTCAACACCTGTGATTATAGTGCTGTGTGTGACTTTATAGTACCAGCGTAGTTTACAGTTGGAGGCTAATCTTTGTTTAAAAAGGAAAAAGATGAGGTTCTGCAGATCGAGGCAGCCAACAGGAGCTGTCAAAGGCTGAGACCAGAGTTAGAGAACTGGAAGAGAGTGAATGTAGACAAAACCCTTCCCCATCCATGCAGGAATGGGATGGGTCACATTATAGATATGACCATAAAACAGTTAAACTCTGATAGCAGATTACAACTGCACTGGTGAGAAATTCAGTGGTGGCAAAGAAGGTACATACAAGTGGCAGGTTTTTTTTTTTTTTTTACATATATTACATAGGAGTGAAAGATTCTTCCTTCTGGATTAAGTGACTCTTAATCCTACCAAAGTCTAACACATGTCTTATTAAATTCTAAGTACTGCTCTAAAATCTTAAATAGTAATGAATATAAACCAAAGCCTTACCACAGATGATCTGGTCCCCCAACATTGTACCCCCTTTTTAAGGTTAGCTATCTTCTGCGGTATCATGGTGCCTACAGGATTAACTGCTTTTACTCCCAAGCATTCTCCCACATGTTTTTGTATGGACAGTCCCCTACCAAGAAGGCCTCACACAAAACAAAATTTGTTTTGATGTGTAGTTAATCTATCTGATTAGCAGAGGTGGTTAAATCTGCTTTCACAAAGTAAAAACCCTGTCTCATTTTCCTTCATCCTGTTGACTTAACCAGATGATTTCAGTCCCTGTCCATACTGTGGAGCTGGAAATGTAATGATTGAAACTAATCTCCTGACCGCCTTTTTACTTTCCTAGCCTGGATTCCCTACCTCTGCTATTTAGATAACAATATAAATAATGAAGATTCATCTTGATTAATTTTCACAAAATACATGTACTGACATGTCAGTATATTCTCAATATCATTATTATAAATGTATTACTAGATTGGATGTTGTCTTTAAAATGCCATAGAAGGTGACAATGACTGGCATAAACAAAACCTTTGCTGGCTTGGTTTTAGACATTAAGAAAAAGTGTTGTGCTCACATCACTGTGAGAAAAGGGAAATACATGCGGCAGACATCTATGCATGGGGACTCAAACCTGGGTCAAGCCCGTCGCTATCTGATGCCTCTGTATACCGCATCAACACCACGCCCAATATTTTAAAACTTCTGTAAGTTGCTTTACATTCTATATTTTGTAGAGCATAAAAAGTAAAATTATTTGTGTTTTCAATTTTTAAGCATTTAAAAGCAGTACAGTTGTTTCCTAAGGAATTAAAAGAAGCACATTTTAGACTTTCAAAGGCTCACTTGTGAAACATCCCATTTCTGAAATCCAGCTAAGCATCACTTGACCATTTCAGCTTTGTATGTTCCATGGCTCTTGGGAAAAGAGAAAATGGCCGCTGCAGGAAACAGACATGTCATGGAGTCTTACAGTGAGGTTAATGATGGACCAGCTGTCATTTCATGAGGCAGTGTTAGTGATAGGTTTTACACACACATTTCTGTTGACCACACACTCTCCAGCCCTCACACACACATTTGAAAAGACAGATGTCAGGGAAGAGAGTGATGCATGTTACAGTGAGTGTTTCTGACAAGCCTAAGCAGTCAGGGAAAACAAGGTCATGCCGCATGATTACCAACTGACACGTGAATATGTGCAGACCGGCCCGTTAGCTGCCTCTAGTCTGCTGATGGGTGCTCATGTGTGTATTTTAGTGTGTGACAAAGTACCACCACCTGGCTTAGTGTACTCTCCGGCAATCCCCAAAGGCACTTAACACTGTACTTCAAGCTTCTACAGTGCACATCCCAATAATTGCCCTTTCATCACTCTTCAAAATGTCTATCACAGGGGATGCTGGTTTCAATATGCACGTGTGTATTGTCACTGCCTGTGAAAAGTAAATATGAAAATATTTTTTTCATATGTCTATTGCATCCAATTTGTTTATTTTATTTTATTTTCATTTGTTTACATCCCCAGTATGTGAGCATATGTATCAATCCATCCCTCTTTGATCGGTATCTCTTTATCAATCAATAAAATACCTGCTATGCTCTCGCCTCTATCATTCATCCCTACCCTTTCTCTGTCTTCTCAACCTATTTTCTACAGTTAAGCTGCTGTGTGTGCTGGATGTGTGGTTGTCCATGCATCTGCAAAGTAGATGGACCCCAGCTGTCAGACCTGTCAATCACTTTGCCTAGAGATGAAATCAGGATGTTCAGAGGACATGCCGCACCTATCTGGCTCACTGCTGATAAGAGGTCTGCAAGTATGTGTGTTTTTGTATTTATTTTGGTGGAGAAGCAAGGATTTTTTTTTGTTTTGTGTGTGTGTGTGTGTGTGTGTGTGTGTGTGTGTGTGTGTGTGTGTGTGTGTGTGTGTGTGTGTGTGTGTGTTAATGTGATTGTTTTTGTTGCATCCTTAAGACCATGTTTGGTTTAACTACTGGGCTAGGAATTTATAAAAAATTAATGTAACTATTATATCTGAGATAATGGTAGCAAATAATTCAAACTTTTGCTTTTACAAATACATTTTGTTTTTACAAATACATTACCAAATCTGGCAGAAAAAAAACATTTAATTGCTCACATTATCAAATGACTCGATCAAAGTCGAAAGTTAGACATTGTAAAAGACTAAATTTATGTATGTGAGGACACAGGGCTGTGTCATCTGGCAGGCTGATCTGAATCACTGCAGATCAGCCTGGCATTGTTTCTGTTCACCTTCTACACTGCACACTTCTCCCTCAGCTCCCCCGCTTGCTAACTTCAGAAGTTCTTCGATGACTCTGCCATAATCGGTCTCATCACAGATGAGGATGAACCAGAGTACAGACAGTTGGCACCTTTGTAGACTGGTGCCATCAGAACAATCTTAAATGCAGGGAAAACAAAGGAGCTGTTGGTGAACCTTGGATGCCTCTTGGACCAAGTGCAAGTGCTGGGAGACAGAAGGATTGTGTGAAAAACAACATCACTGATGGACAATGTCTTCAACACCATGCATGGAGCTGTGGCAGAGCTGGAAGGCTCTTTCAGTGAAAGACTGCTGCATCCTAGAGGCTCAAAGGAGCGCTTCCACAGGTCATTCATCTGTTGCATAAGATTGCTATGACAGCCATGGGTGTTCCAAAGCATGTGTATTTTTTTATTGTGAATTTCTTTTTTTACTTCTATGTAATTAAAGTTTATTATGCTATATTATATTCTATATTGATTTGCTTTGTTGAATGCTACAGAGGTGGTATAAACTTTCTTTTGGCTGGGCTTCATTAGAACATGTATTTGCAACAAAAGTTACATCAAGAACACAATCGGAATAAAACACATTCATGAGATAGCCGAACAACCAAAAAATGTCATTATGACTATAATGTCCTGTTTAAAATGTATTTTTTGTGAAATATATAGTTTGTTTTAATACTTTTTATAACAAGGGGAACTTTGCACATGCTAAGAGGTTAGGGGGTTCGTCTTGCAATTGGCGGGTTTCCAGTTCAATTCCCTTCTCTGACTGTCTCTGTCGTTGTGTCCTTGGGCAAGACACTTCATCCGCACGCAGCTGTTTTCTTCCGTGGGATTCCCCCATGTGGCATGTGCTTCGATTTCTCGCTGGTCCGAGAGTTTGTGAATCAAACTTTCCCTGTATTTCTATGAAGGAGGTCGCCGACATTTAAACTAATTGAATTCAATTTCGATCCTACTGGGAGCCACTATCTCTCAGTGATCGTCACAAACTCCGCTGTTGTTTTGGGGAAACAAAGCGTCTAACAGCCCCAGAGATTTTGTGCGTCCCCCCCCCCCTTTTTTTCTTCTGCCACTCACGCTGCCGCTGCTGCAGGAGCCACAGATCCGGAGCCAAACTAAACATGCAAAATATATATGGAAATAAAAGTAAAAAATGTATTAAAATAAGAAGTAGCAAATCTTAGTTCACTCAGTTGGTTAAACATCACATTTAAGACGTCGGCATTTAACGTAGCAGCACTGACAGATAAAACCGCTTTGAGAATCCAGACGGATGCCTTAAGGTTTTAACACCAGCTATAGTTTAGCTACGTAACAACCTCCCAGGATGGCAACTATGATAACTTAGGACCTACAACCTTGCGTGATGCGTGAGGGGAGGCCCTGATGATGCAGTCAACGCTTACACTAAAGTGGGGCGGTGCCTCGGACAGAGGGGGAGCGGCTGACAGGAGTTTAAAGAAAGACCTTAAACTAAGCTTTAACAAAGAGATTTCACCCGCTGATAAGAGGACAGGGAAGAAAGAAAGGGAAGAAGATGAAAAATAATTGAAGGAGCGACCCGCTTATGAACCACCAATCAACACAGCCAAAATCACTTTCAAAATGCATGCACATACAAACAGAAAATATTCAGCAAATAAAAACAACTCCGTCTTAGAGTAACAAGCATTAACCTAAATTCCTAACACCTACCCAGGCACAGCTATGTCACCATAAGGTGAAAAGAGAAATAAAAAGGGGAATATTTCATTACTCTGACATTGATTCAGGAGTGAAGTCCCAGTTCCGAATCCACGGGTGTCCTGAAGGTGTCTTGACGAATGCAGGTGCGTGCGGGCAGCGGGAACGAGATGAGAAAGTACCTTTATCTCTCTCTCTGAGCTTTCAGACTCTTTGTCCAGCCAAAACAAAAGTGTGGTCCCTTTTACGATCACTGGGAGATAAGGCTCTCAGTCTTTGATCAGAGGGAATTCAAAAGTACTTTTTAGGTCGACCTCTTGCTATAATTAATGCAGAGATCAGTTTGCTTCCACAACCTTCCGTCTAGCGAAGTTATCAAGCACGTGGCGTAGGGATAATCCCAACGGAGTGTAACAGCTGTGTCTTCTCGAGATGGCGACATGCCAAAAGAAGAATGAATGCAGCACGCGGCTGTGTTTTATAGTTATCACCATAGCAACCTTATCTCGATCGGTGGCCATTTTGGGCCGTGTTGCATGATGGGAGTTGGTGGCCATTTTGACCACATTGTATCATGGGAAATGCAGTCTGTCACGTCTGAACTGGTGTAACACCACTGAGGCTACAAGTAAAAGGATTTCCCCTTTTTATTTCTCTTTTTCACCCCAAAGGTGATATATTTTGTGCGTGGGCAGAACCTATTAGGAAATAGGGTAATGCTTAATTACTTCGAAAGGGAGTTTGCTTAACTGTGCTGGATATTTCTGATGTGTGTGCATGCATTTCATAAGTGATTTTGTCTGTGTTGTTTTTGGGTTGATGATAAACTGGCTCCGCCGAGAGCCGATTTTCTTTTCTCTTCCATTCTTCATCTTTCACTCTTTTGTTCATTCTCGGTTTCCTGCATTTTCCTTTGAAAATACTTTGTTCTGAAGCGAGACTGCCTCCCGATCAGAAATCCGCCCAAACTAGGCAGGGCACTGGTTTGTGGTTATTTTCGTCCAGAAGTTGAATGGTCCCCAAGTACCTCTTTTTGAGTTAACCACTGAATTAACTGAGAAATTTTCATTGGTTTGTGATACAGAGGTAAGGGTTAAAACTCCAATTGCAATTATAATTTGAGTTATCAAGATTTGCTGGATAAGTCTAATCGGTCAACAACTGGTCAGATAACACTTTTCCAGCATAAATAAAGTTAAACAGCTAATGAATAAATGCATTGTTAGTGTTAATCATTACAGGCTCACAGCCCTTGGATCACAACCATTTGAATAAAAATTTTTTAAGCTACCATTTGAGTTTGAATGATCTTTTATAAAAAAAAAAATATAAGAGAGACCTTATATTTAATAGACCACATTTAATTGTTTTATTTTTTGGTTCAAGGTGAGCCATATTGATTTTTATTAGATTTTCATGATTTGTTCCTTTCAGATCAGTTTTTGATCTATTCAGTTTTGGCCGTGGGAAAGACACCGTCTCAATAGGGTAATAGGTGGGTCACAGTACAGAAGCTGCAGAGAGGTTCGTTAAACTACAGCTCTGCTTCCTGGTCTGGACCCTGGGTTGTCAGCATTTAGGAGAACTAATAAATCTGGCCAGATTCCTAGAAAGAAGTGTGGTGCAGCCCATTTCCCTGCCTGCTTCTATCAATCTTTTTTGGAGCCTCATTTTACATACCTTCCACATTGTAAATTATGGATCTGGTAAGCTGGACTCTCAATGCAATTGATAAAATGTTCTCGACAAGAAAACAGGACAAAGGTTAGCCTGCTGTGCCTGACGGTAAATGTGCAGCTGGACACACGGTGGGAGGAGGATCATGTGTCTGTCCATTTTGTCAGTCAAGGATGTTGAAAATTCAAATTGAATTTATAATAACAGGATTTCTGCTTTTTGGAGCTGGCAGTTACCTGTAGTACAGAGAAATTCTGAAAATGTCGGCAGCTGTTTCGGCCCATGTCAAGGCTTCCTGATCTATGTGAGGGATGTGTCCATTACCAGCACTCTGACTGAAATGCTATATAAGAAGAACTGCAGGCCAGCGGTAGTTCCTGTACTTGCTGGTAGAATAGAAACAATCATAGAGAAAGCTGGAGGCTGGACTCTGGCAGAATGACCACAATTTTGGCTGTTTTGGAATTGCCATTGAGATGTACCAGTCGGGTTGGGAATTGATAAGATTGTCACGATTCCAATTCCCTTATCGATTCTGTGAAACGATTCGATTCCTTATCGATTCTCTTATCGATTCTCTTATCGATTCCAATTTGGGGAAATTTTTTTAACCTCTTAAACAAAAATAGACATTGTATTAAGCATTTAAATTTAAAATAATACTAATTTAACATTTTAGAGACATAAAAAGACAACAAATAAACATTAAAGTATGGTTTATGGATTGGGTTTTGCAATGTTAGAAAATGAGTATAAAACTCATCTTTAGAACCAATCTCTGCTCAAAATGGTGATTTGTACTGCCTAATCTACTTTCAGCAGTTATCATCAGTTATTGCAACCGTAAACTGCAGAAAATACGGGCAGAGCGGCTCTTTTACCCGATGTATTGGAACATCCAATGGCCATGCACGTGGCCATTGTTGCTTCAACAATAGATCTCATGAATTTCAATGGTGAAGTCATCTCGAAATCCGAAACTATTGTTGTTGTAGAATGCAGTGCCTTGCCGCGACATTACGTCACAGGATGTGATGTCGGGCAATAATGGCCGCCCCCCTACACGGTGATCGAGACGACAATTTATGCTTTTATTTTCTTATTCATTAATGCTAAATTCACCAAATCACCATGGAAGTATTAGTTTTAGGTATAGCTAACGATCCCCTGATTTTCCTTGTTGACCGGACTTTCGATCGCTTTACCCGATGGGGCGCCATTTTTTTTGCTTTGCTTTTCCAGACTTACGCCTGGTCACGTTGTACTTGCTTATTGAATGCCGTGTGCGTAACTTGCGTAAAAAACGTGACATAAGTCGTGCTGCCTGAAATCGATAAGAGAATGGTTAAGCGAGCTGCCAAACAGTGCCATGGAATTGGAACACACGGAACCGGTTCTGAACAGGAACCGGTTTTCAATTCCCATACCTATGTACCCATGAGAGTTTAAAGGCAGAAAGAAAAACAATAGTATGCCTGCCCAAAACAAATGCTATTATCAGAATCTGGTGTTCCTGTCAGCCTTTAAAGGGAAATAACCTTAACCCCCGTCAGCCTTTAAAGGGAAATAACCTTAACCTTATATAAACAAGACACTCTGTGACATCTGTGACCTGGAATACAGCGCTCTTGAACTACCTGATAACATCATCACTATCAGACTCTGGCTGGTAGAGCTATCTGCCACAGCTCACAGACTAACACACACACACGCGTGTGCACACACAGACACATACCACCTCTACTTACTCTGCTCCTTTCTATTTTATCTGTAGTGTCAGAATGGTCAGATCAGTGACCTCAAGCTGTAGTTTTATGAATAGAAACAGTTAAGCTTGGAATTTCTGGTGATGACGCTCATCCCAGTGAAACTTTATTATGAATAGCAACAATTCTCCCATTTTAGCTGTGGTTTAGAAAGGTCAGATCAGAAACCTTAAGTTGTAGTGTATAATAGAGTAATATATGAATAGAAAAATAGATTTTTAGTGATGAAGTAATTTTTAGTGATGAAGCTGGTTCCAGTCAAACAATGAAACAAAAGTAGGTATTCTAGTTGCTTTAGAAAAGTTTGACAAAATGACTTTAGATCAGAAATCCTCAATAATATACTTAACTTATTTCTTATTTTGAATATAAAGTCTTTGTTTGTTAATGTATGAAAGAAGTCTAGTCAAGGATTGATTAATGTTTGTCTTTTCCTATGTCTGTAATGTTTTTCTGTTCATGTACAGCACTTTGAATTGTGTTGTTATTGAAAAGTGCCCACAACAGAATTCAAACCAGGGACCTTCTTACTGTGAGGCAACAGAGCTAAAAACGGCAAACCCGTGCAGCCTGTGACAAGATTCAGCAAAGGGGAATTTAAACTGAGCTTAAGTGTCTTAAAAAACATCTTCCATGCACTTAAATAAAATGGAAAATATCAGGGAGTTTAATGTGGGAAATTAATAAAATTTAGATTTTTTTTAAAAGAATAGATTAAAATCATTTTTCTAACAGTGCAGCTTAATATTTTAAGCAATTTAGCTTCAGCGTTAGTTTATAAAATTAAAAAGAGGTGGGGGCCAAGGCTACTTTCAAGCCACATACACCACTACTTGCAGTACAAACCTGCAAATATGAAAAAAACTAATTTAGAAAAGGATTACCTTAAATAGATCTGATCTTGGCCCTCACATCAAAATGTGTGTGTGTGTGTGTGTGTGTGTGTGTGTGTGTGTGTGTGTGTGTGTGTGTGTGTGTGTGTGTGTGTGTGTGTGTGTGTGTGTGTTCATGTACTTGCAATACAATATGACTGTGTAATGTCAATCTGCTCCAGTCGTCCTGGATTTATCCGTCATACTTTCTGCACCCAAATTTGTGTGCTGAGCAGCCCCCTTAGCAAATTCCAGGTGCCCCCACCACACTCCACCAGACACATTTTCTTTCTAAAGCCCAGCACTTAGCCAAACTTCTGGATCAGAGTCACACTATTTTATCCCTCTAAAATGCCCAGAACTGCCTGACACTCCCAACCAAAGCAAAATTGAACAAACTTAAAAGAACGAATGAGATCTTTTGAAAAGAAGCTTGACAAAAACCATACGTAAGAGTGAAATGCGTGTGGTGTACTTTGACTACACCCAACAAAACCTCCTCTTCTCCACTTTCACTTGTCCAATCCCTATATGTGCATAATTCTGCCTGAGCGGAAACTCCACTGCTCTTAGATGTTGTGATTTGCATGGATTTGAAGCCGAGATGGGGTGGATTTCCAAGACACTCATGAGTGACTGTGACCAGGGAGGCATGCTGGATTAAAAGGCTGGGTCTTTGACAAGGAGATGAGGGGGAGCAGGAGAAAAACAGAAGTAAGGTGATTAGAGGCCAAGGCTTGACGTTGGCTGCAGGACAACATTTTCTGATTTGCATGTCAGACAACCAAATGAAAAGATCAATTAAATTATATTGCACAGATAGACTGATAACAGTGATGAAACCAAACAATGCGTATTGCTAAGTAAAAAGGCAATTCTCTTCAATGTGTTAAACCATGCCTAATCTCTCTATAATTGGCTTCCAAGGCGAGTTTCTGTCTTTTAATCGTTAGAAGTAGAACAGTATTCCTCAGGCTTTATTATTATATTTCCGTCTTCTTTGGATTTTATTGTGTATTGTATGGTCACAGAAATTAATCCAGTAGAGAAAGTAGGCTGGTCCATGCCTAAGAGTTTACTCCACAAATGAATCTTACAATAGCTCTGATAAGTATTAAGAAAATGAATCTAGCAAATACTTGACACTGGACCTGACAGTTGGACCAACCTTAATTTTTGGAATATTAAACACTATCATTATAGTATTCAACTTATCTGCAAAATGAGAGGCTGCAGGTGAATGCCTTTTCTAAACAGATCATTAACCCTGAGCAACCCATTCAGCGCAAAAAAACAAACCAAATTTAGCGAGATGGAATCATGTACACAAAACTTAAACTCTTAATACATTGCATTGGTAATCATTAGCCAATAATACCAAGAACACAAGCACAATCTTGCAACTCCCAAACTATGAAACCTGTACCGTATTCTCCGGACTATAAGTCGCAGTTTTTTTCATTGTTTGGCCGGGGGTGCGATTTATACTCTGGAGTGACTTTTGTGTGAAATTATTACACATTATTACCGGTATATCATTACACCTGTTATTTTCACAGTAAACTGCAAGATAAAGTGATAAAGTTACCAACAATGTTTATAATTTCAACATTGTCGGTAACTTCTAAAAACAACTGAGAAGGGCTTAACAAAAATGGCACCTAAAAGAAAATCATATTCTGCAGATTACAGGCTGCAAGTAGTCAAATATGCAGCCAAAAACGGTAATCGAGCAGCAGAAAGAAAGTTTGGAGTCAGCGAGAAACTGGTAAGGGACTGGCGAAAAGCGAAGGTTACTCTTACTGAAATGAAGAAAACAAAAAACGCCAATCGCGGGCAAAAAGCTAGGTGGCCACAGTTAGAGGAACGAGTTTGAACATGGGTTCTTGAACAACGTGCTGCCGGGAGAGGACTGTCAACAGTGCAGTTGTATCTCCAAGCCAAAGTATTTGCCAAGGAGATGAATATAAATGACTTTACAAGAAGACCTTCTTGATGTTATCGCTTCATGCAACGCAATCGCCTCTCTATCAGAGCAAGGACAACGATGTCCCAAAAACTACTGGCAGACTTCCAAGTTAAGACCGACAGTTTCCGTAAGTTCATTGAGAAGCATGTAAGCGAAGCACAACGTGACACCGGATCATGTTATAAACATGGATAAGGTCCCCCTCACGTTTGACATTTGACAAGAGTGTGAATATAGTAACAACTGGTCATGAGAAATCACACTTCACAGTGGTGCTGGCATGTTGTGGAGATGGATCAAAATTGCCACCAATGGTCATTTTCAAATGAAAAACTATGCCAAAAATCCAATCCCCCTCAGTTGCAGTCGCCGTAAATGAGAAAGGGTGAATGGATCAAGAAATGATGAACCTATGGCTTACAAAGTGCTTCAGTAAGCGTCCGGATGGCTTCTTTAGAGCACGCAAAGCTCTGCTTGTGATTGATAGCATGCAAGCGCACATCATGCCACAGTTAAAAGATAAATTAAAAATGTTCAACTCCATACCTGCCATCATCCCTGGAGGCTTAACCAAAATACTCCAGCCACTTGATATCTCCGTGAATAGGAGCTTTAAGGCAGTCTTGCGTAACCTGTGGGAGCAGTGGATGATGGATGGATGGACAACACAGCTTCACGGCAACCGGGAGAATGCGGCGTGCAACTTTCCTGGAAGTCATTGAATGGATCGACAAAGCATGGGCTTCGGTGACAACCAAAACCATTCTGTCTGGATTCAGAAAGGCTGGAATAATTGGAACTGCGACTGACGATGACTCAGACATAAGCGACGTAGAAGCGGAAATACCGCATCTTTTACCACCGGAGTTAACAGAGTTATTTGAAAGTGACACAGAGGATGAAGATTTCACTGGATTTTAGTTATTTGGAGTGACACGGACGCTTGGTTAACTTCTTTGCATGTTATTTATGCTATAGTTATCTGAATAGCTCTTAATATGTTATGTTAACATACCAGGCACGTTCTCAGTTGTGTCTTGTAGCGTAAGCTAACCGCACAATTATTCGGCCTGTTGTTGCCTCCGTTCTATTTTTATTTAAAATTGCCTTTCAAAATGACATGTCTGTTCTTGATATTGGATGTTCCCCCAAAAATGCGACTTATACTCCAGTGCGACTTATATATGTTTTTTCCTTCTTTATTATGCATTTTATGGCTGGTGCGACTTGTACTCCGGAGCGACTTATATCGTTCGGAAAATATGGTACTTGATTTTTGAGGATCACGTTACATCTATGGTGATATTATATGATAAATATTACAAGACCTTACTTGTTGTTTATCTTCTTCCTCCTACTTCCTCAACGCTAGCAATGATGTTGGAGCTTTATCTTAAGCAATCTAAGATGAGGTAGAACAATAATGAGCAATAATGCAAATTGTAGTATTAGAATTCAGTAGTGTGATGATATAATTTACGATAATCCCAATGCTTTGTAATTTAGTCCATAATCTAGTTGCCTCCTCTACTCTCTATAGTATTTATCATATTTGGAATTGCTTGTCTGGTGTGTTGAGTTTATAAATCCTGAACAAATTCCTTCATCCCAGCATATGTTCGGAATCAGTGTTTCATATTGAGAATATGAAATTGATCAAATGTTTGCATGAATTTGCAGCTGTACTGTTTCTTTTAATTTCTTAGTTGATTTTTTACCTTTTTTCATTTGTTTGTATTAGAGTTTATCGACTTCATGCATGTTGTGCCATTGCACATGTTTTAAGTTATTTAATGTTTAATAAATAACTCTCGGTCTGTTAGGTATTGTCTCGTGAATATCAGCCTAAACAGCTAATATTAGGACAATAATTGAAAGGGTGATTTAACCACTGACATTCTTTTAACAGCAAACCCTGCATACATATGTACATAAGAAATTATTAACAGAAATAAAATGAATATCCAGAGAAAACCATTATAGATAGTCATCTATCTGAATTAACATTATACTTGAATCAACAAATTCTCCCTACTAGGCTAGTGAAACTTAACTTTGCTCTGTTAAAATCAATAACCTTAAAGACACTTGATTTTTATCAATGTAATTATTTCTCCAGGAAATAATTAAGACTCAAATTGGTAACTTAGAAGGCTAGAGAGCGCTGTGAGCAGACGATCAGTCATTAGCTTTATTAATCTCAAAGTTACAAAAATACCAGTAAATCAACATTAATGTTCCCCATTAATGCTGTAATAACGCCCATTGCACTATAGAACGAAGGAGGAGCTAAACAAGACAAGAATTATGTTTAAAACAAACCATAGTTATGTTTAACTAGGGTACTAGCAGACTTTAAGCTCTGTTTGGTTGTAATGAGTGGACCGGACAACACAAACATCTATTCTCTCTGCCAAACCTTTGCCTTTGTCTCTGGTTGTGGCAATGGGGCATCCGGTTGCAGTGAATTACTCCAAGGTAAAGCTGGTTGTCTGAGCAGCAAGCAGGCCGGTAGCTTGAAGGGGGAAACTGCCGATGTTTAGTAAATCGAATTGGGGTGCTCCCAGGCTGTGGAAGTGGCAGCATGTGAACCCCTGCACAACAGAACTGTTTACTTAGGTTTCCTGCGAGGCTGTTGCCACCGGTGTGGAGGGGGGTGTCCAAATGTTTAGGCATCTTGGCTCAGCTTTCCTGTAAAACTGGGAAACATTACAAAGGCTGGGTCATGTAGAGGCTGGTTACTCCAGTGTCTGATTACGCAGAAGACAGACTGCAAACTTAACCACGATTCCAGCTTGACCACACGTTCATGGGTCTCTCCAGTATACTCCTCTCTTCGAGGGCTGACGGACAAAGAGGAAAATAAATCCAAGGGGGCATATTACACAGCAGTGCTGGCACCCCCTGCTGTGATGGGCAGTCTCCCAGTGGAGGGAGTCTGAAGCTTCTCACATTTTAGAAACAGTCTGATTTTGTCTCTCCTGGCTGATTTCACAACATGTATATCTACAGAGCAGTAAAAAAATCCCCTTTCAGAATTCCTTTGTTTGGGCTTCCTTATCACACTTACCATATGTTAAATCATTAAAACAAAATTTGATATCAATAATAACCACAGGAAAAAAGGAAAAGGGGACAAATACCTCCCAAAAAAGATCCACTTTTGTTTTATCAAGCCATAAAATATTTTCCCAAAAGTCGTGTGGATAGTAATATGTTTTGAACAAATGTGACCTGAGCCTGTTTGGGGTTTTTCGCCCAGCAACTTTTGCCATGGAACTGTCCAATGAATGACATTTTTGCCCATTCTTTTCATACTAAAGCAAGCAAAGCCTGCAATGGTGTATATTATGCCCTGCTCCCTTTGAGACCTATTCCATGAATCATTGACATGCTCTTGGAGTAAAATTGGTTGGCCAGTTTTCAAACATCTTTTTAAGTAATTTCTTAATTCTATAACTTGGGCAGTAATCAGGTCTGGGTGTGTTTAGTGCAACTGAAAAAAAAAATATGATTGATCACAATTAATGATTAATCCTTATATAGCACTAGGATAGTTTGGAAAGCTTTGTTTCTTAAAGGTATACTATGCAACCGGGGTTGATTTTCCAGCGAGGCTCCCCCCAGAGGGCGAAAGTAAAAGTGCACTGTCGTAAATATGCTCAGCTGTTCTCCTGGTTTGTCCGTCAAGCCAGGCGCGGTTGTTTTGAGCTTAGCAGACAGGCGAACACAACGAATACAAAAGTCGAAAAAACGGCAGTACAAACAATGACTAACACAGTGAAAGTATGAACATGCACACAGAGAGAGAGAAACCATTCCAATGCAGTGTTTCCCCTAGGAATTTGGGACGACCGGCGGAGCTGGGGGGGAAGACAAACTTTGCGCCGCTGACCGGCTGAGCGGAGCGGCGTGCATATCGAGTTAGTTTTATTTTTTTATTATTATTTTTTTGGAATGTCGGCGAGGCGGTAGCGTGAGGGAAACCCTACAATGTTACTTACAATCGCATCAGCAGAAACGCGAGGTCCGCGTCAGCCTTGCAGCCTTCTATGTTCACCCGTGTACGACTCCTCTCTCTGTCCAGAGCCCTTTTCCTCTTTCTTGCCTGCTCCAACATGGGCTTTCGCTGTTTTCTCGCTGGTTCCGCCATGATAACTGCACAAATATCGCCACTGCGCTAGCAACGAGCACACCTTTCACTGCGGCCGTGTAGCAGTTCTCACCATAAAGCAAGACCGACTCTCGCGATGCACACGAGACTACTGAGCCTGTGAGTACGGGCCGACTGCTCCTGCAATTGCAAGTGCGGTATTTCCCCCACAGACCACCAGGGCGGCCGAGAAAACCTTAGTTCAAACTGAAATGACTCATTTAATCATCCAAAACGGTATGGAACATATTAATTAACTGAAAAATGTTGCATAGTATGCCTTTAATGTATAAAATCATCAACTGAAAACTGTTTTTGTATTTACTTGGGATATCTTTGACATTAAAATGTGTTTGGTCTGAATTGAGAATCGACACACAAAAAAGGTAAAATTATTTAGGCAAATACTTTTTCACATCACTGCACATTTTCTGATTTTTCTCTTACACAAAATCTAAAATTGTCATCTCTCCATTGTGTCCAATTGCTTCTCTGGCACCCGTGTCTCAGTTTCACTCTTGGTGGCGTCCCAAGAGTTTGGTGTGTCTAACCAAGCTGTCCGTAGCCGTCATGCACATATCAACTCTAAGCCTTAAGGGAGGAACAGGTCACTGTAAAAAGGACTATATTTATAGTAATGTAAGAAAAAAACAGGATGACATTTTTGAGGAGAAAGACAATTGATGCTCTTTAAAAGTTACTAATTTATCACATCTTTAAAGCCACAATTAAAATGGAAAGCCTTCCAGGTGTTCACAAAAATTTTACCGGCTTCAAGAAACATAACCTTCAAAAATAATGGTTCTCTGAGCTTCTTTAATCTGCTGACATCTATTGGGTGTGCGTTGTCAGCATGTTGTCATCTGAAAAGCCTTTAGTAATTTTTTTTTAATAAAATCAAAAGTGTGGTGTGGCTTAAAACACAAACAGCTCCCCTGTAAGAAAGAGAAAAACAAACTACAACATACTGTAGACTTCACGTAGTAGTGACACCAACCCTGGTCAAATCAAAAACTGAAAAGTAAAGAATGAAGAGGGAAAAATTCTGTGGCCTCCAACTGCACAACCATTCCTGATTTTGGGGTCATCTACTGTTGCCCCTTATGTGCTCCTCTTGTTAATGCAATTAATATCAAAATGGCTGACACTGATTTAAAAAAACTCTACTACTGATCTGACCCACTTGATATTATATTCTGATTACAAAGTCTTCCTTTAAGATTTTGTACTTCATAGCAGTTCACCCTCCAAGGGTTCTACGTTGAGTTATTAGAATTAGGAGGCAATTAATATTCACACAGTGCAAAGTTGATTTGGATAGTTTGTTTTACCATTAATAAATGAAATCATCAATTCCAAACTGCATATTGTATTTACCCAAGTTATTTTGTCTGATTATTTAAAAAATTATTTTATATTGCCCAGTTTGCTGGATTCTAACTAATTTAATTTTGTGACAAGCTCACAAGACTTTTGACATTACCTACCATGACGCAAATATACATCAGGTTGGTGTACAGTGAAAATTTAAGATAAGAGGTGTGAAAATGTGATGCAAGGGGCTCTGTGTCAATGTGTGTCGGGTTAGTAATGAGAATATGCTGAACCACGGGGCTGCCTCTCATACCTTCATTTTTTTTACTTTCCTCCCAATTTTTTGAGACCTTGCTCCCTGTGTCAATTCTTTCCTGCCTCCACGTTTAAATAACACTTCCTTCTTAGCCTCTGTTTCTCCAGCTACTAAATTGTCAGGACTGATATTATGCAGAGGTGTGGGAATTATTTGTTTTGCAAAAATGTCACTTTTTTAACTAATAAGATATAAAGACATGGTCTGCTAATATCAAATATCCAAATTATGTATCTGTCTAACTTTCTTCCCAGTTCTATGATCTGAGTACTAATCGAGTCAAGAGAAGAGGGTGAATAACGCTTTAAAAATAAAAGAGAAGGCCAGTCACTTCACCAACCTCTGGGATTCATATTATCTTTTAGCTCATCAATTGGAGAAGGGGATGAAAGAGAAACCCAGTATGTCTATCATTACCCAGCCTCCTGCAGGACAATCTCCTTTAGAAAGGACCGCCCACAGTGACAGACTCAAATTATTCATGGGAATTGCAGACCACCTTGCACCTTGCAGGAGTATCACTCATCCATCCACAGACAGATGGACACTTTAATATGATAGTGTGAAATTGGAGTGTCTCTGAAGAACCTCCCCAAAATCGTATTTCCTCTGTGTTCCCTGCCAGAGGTACAGCTTTGAAATTTGGAGAAAAAAAAGTTTATTTGCTTTTTTCTGATTGATCATATGAAATATCTGATCTTTCTCATATTGTTACCCATTATTTCTCTAAACTTACTGCAACGCAATTTCATTTAAAAATGTACTCATTTGTTGGTTATAACTTAATGGTTGTGTTAAATGTGAGTCTCAAAAAACATCAGCCAAACCGGAACAGGCCAAAAGGAGCATGCATTTCTTTTCTCTCTTTTAATGCATCTTGAGATTTCTTGTTGGGAAGAATTGTAATGTTTTGAAAAATATATTCATGTTCTCTGCAACGTGGAGAATTATTTAAAACCTGGAGTCAGGAATGAGTGACAGAATGAGGAGAGAGCTGTTGTGTGCCAGGGTGGACCTGAATGAAGAAAACCTTTACGCTAATGAATGTAGTTTTTGATAAAAGAATCATGTAGTTGTACATACCGTCAAATGTGTAATCATTAGGCAAAAAGGATTTTGACTGAGGATTGTGGTCATGGATGTTTCAGACAGAGCTGCCCTGGGTTATGAATCTGTCTGAGTGTTTTCTGATAGATGTGCCTTTCTGCTCCACTTCAGCTTTAGTGTAAACACTTCAGAGTGGGAAAGACTAAGAACACATTTACTCCCAGTTGCACATACTGCCCTACTTTAGTCCAACACCACAGCCTTTTTTCCCCTTTTTTCGTCTTCTGATGTTTGCTGAGACTTTCGGGAAAAAAGGATGTATATATTCGGACTGGAAATAAGCTGCAAAAGTTTTGATGTGTTTTTTTTTCCTGAGCTTTTATGTCTTGTCACATCTGGTGCAAAAGCACAGAAGCCTCTCATGTTGAAGAGGTTCAAAATCTTCATAAAACAGAGAACTCTGGTAATTTTTCAACTTCCCAGACACCATCTTGTGTTTTCTCTTCTGAGCTTTTTGTCTTACTCCTTTGTGGACTGTTTTTTTCTTTGAGTAAACTCTTTTATGTGTCAGGTAGCAGATCCACATTTAGGGCCCGTTTATTGTGGTTTCTCACTTGGAAAAGCCTATATATTTCAATATAGTTACACAGAAAAATAAACATGCAAGAAATAAAGATTAGAAAAGAGTTTAGGGGGTTTAAGTTATGTTTCATGCCAACTGCACTTTGCGCACAAGATTTCATGCCTGTGGTACAATGAGGGAGTTATTTGGTTAGTCTGTCAGCACTATATGCTGCCCTGTCCCTGAGCTGTTGTGTCTATCCGCAAATGTCCACAAATGTGTGTTCTTTCTTTTCATCCAATATGTAGTTAACAATGAACGGAAGCTTAAATATGAGAAATATGATCTTTTATTATCAGAATTCTTGTTTCAGTGGTTTGGATCAGCAGTAGGCTTTTAACTGTGGACTTCCTGATAGTAAAGAACTATAATAGTCTAGCCTGGAAACTAAATAATGTGCAGAAAGACAGAAATTAGGTAAGATCTACAAACATTTGTTTGATAAAGTGCTTGGGGGTTAGCAATAAATACATCCAGCCTAGGAGATGAGGCAAAACAAGATGTTGGATTTATAAAAATTAGGTTTGATTAGATTTTAGCAATATTTTTCAAAAACAACAAATAGTCCCCAGTTTCAGTTTTCATAAATTCAGAAATAGATTGAAAAACCAAACTGGTGTTTCAAAAACACCTGTAATCAATTTAGGAATATTCCAGTCAAAGTTTGAATAGACCATATTTTGTGGGTTATTAATCTCTGATGCAGGGGTTACCAACATGGTGCGCGCGGTCACCACGTGGCCCTCAAGGACCACATGTGTTGCCCACAAACAACTAAAAACACAATCCACCACCAAAATTTTATTTTATTCCGTTACTCTTCTGGAGAGCATTCATGAACTTCAGTTTTCAGATTAAGTTTTACAGCCTTGTTAGAGATTATGACATTACAGAGACTGGACTGCAAAATCGGTTACCATGGAAATTACAGATAAACAGACTCTGGAGTCTGACATACTTAGATTGGACAGAATGACTGATTTGGGGAAGATGTGTCAGCTAGGACACATCTGCATTATAGCATGACCTTGTCCACCAATGTAATGAACGGAACATTGATATCATACTGTGCACAAATGTGTGTACACAATGGGTCCTAATGAATGAACGGGGCTCTCTCTGGTATCCGCAAATCTGCCTGTTATGAGAGCCCAGTACTGAGGCTGTAAACATCCCTTTGCCCTTTAGATTTCCTCCATCCATCCATTTTCAGAATTTAGAGAAGCCTAACAGTCATGTTTTTGGAAGCTGGGAGGAAGCCGGGGTACCCGGAGAGAACCCATGCATGCACAGGGAGAACATACAAACTCCATGTAGAAAGATCCAGGGAAAGGGTAGGTCTCGAACCCTGGACCTTCTTGCTGCATGGGTTCATACGCCTTTTAGATTAATATGGTAAAATATAGTTTTGGTTTCATTCGGTTCATTTTGGTGTATTACTACAGAAGTCTACAATAGAAACACCTCATTATTCAGAAAAGAACCTGGTGTGGCCGCAGCAGGACATTTGCTTAACATCCTCTAATATGTTTTCTGTCAGTACTTTCCTGTATTTAGATCCATCCATCTTCCCATCTACTCTATCCTCCATTTCCCTGATAAAAAAGCCTCCCACAGTATGATGGTACCACTATGGGTTCCTGTGGGGACAATCTGTTCAAAGTATTAGTTTTTTTTTTTACCAAATATACCATTATGCTTGTAGAGCATACATGTACAGCTTATGTCTCAACGCTTCCCTGTGCACCTTTGCTCTGTCCCGTACATGCCTTGTGGCAAATGTCAAATGAGACTTACTCTTATGGCTATCTTTCAACAATGCGTTTTTTCCTGTCTCTCCCCCATATATTTGTGGAGTGCACGATGAATACAACAAATTCTTCCACGTAAGCTGTAGAACTATTCAGCTCCTCCAGAGTTACTAGGGTTCCCTTGGCTGCTTCCTTGAATACTTTTATTATGCACCATGGCAGAATAGGTGAACGGTCAACTCTTGGTAGGTTTACAGTTGTGCCATATGCTTTCCACTTTTAGATTCAAGAAAACAATGCTCTAGACCTTATCTACCCACCCTTTATTGTTCAAAGCTTGGGCTTGTTTAACAACTTTACTTTACCTAGCCTTAAACTTCTGGCAAATTTATTACTGAAAGGAGGCGGAATAGAAATGTATGCCACACTTTTCAAATTGCTATTTTTAGCTTGTGTCCTTTTAATTTGACTTCAAAATTATTCACTATTTTTTGTCAATATTCTGCATAAACTCTGACAGCATACTTTAATGTGTGTGGTTGTAATGTCACATTTTAAGTTCAAGAGTTATGAATATTTTTGCAAGCCATTGTATATGCTCAGTTTCTTACTCGCCTTTTTGGGTTTCACCATTCTCAATAAAACACAGCATAAGAAAGGCAACATCTGGTTATTCTGAAGCTCACTAAAAGCTTACTCTAACTGAGCTAAACCCCTCTTTAATCAAGGTGGGTGTTTAAATCCTAAGGCCAAAGTACATTAAGGATTTACCTGGCTCAGGGGAGAATGAGACTTAAAAATTCACCAGGGGAAAGTAAAATAAAATCCCATAGCTGGTCTATCCTTGGATAGATGGAGGTCCTCTGTATTGTTTTATTGTAGTGGTCAGATAAGATCTTTAAAAGTGTATTTTAATGCTTAACGCTTTTACTATTCAGGTAGAATAAGTTTAATAAGTAAACCTGATAAGGAATTTGATTCTATTAAAAATTAACCTTTTCTGCCCTTGGTCTCCAGTTGATGCTAATCAGAGTTTGGAAGAATTTTATTACACTTATCTTTATATTTACTGAAATAAATCACCTTTGATAAAATGTGAGCGGCCAAGATGGTAAAGAAAAGACAACAGAAAAAGCTAATTTCTCTAACAAAATCCACGTGCTGAAGGAATTGTTCAGTAGGTTGATTACAGACTGCAGCTGTTTCGGTTAGCCACATGTGAGAAAGGAACCCAAGGGGGAAATTGATTGCTACATGCACAGAAGATTGTGAAAATTGACAGAAGTATAAAATATCAGTTACTTGTATAGAAACCATTATTTCCAACTAGATGCTACTATTTGACTAACATTTCAATATTCTATAATGGGAAATAGAATTTCATCTTTATTATGAAATTTGCTCTTTAATCATAACGACATTCATTGCCAAAAAAAAGCAACGTGAAGCTTCATCACATGGTAGCCTGTACCTAATTGTAATTAAGAGATGTTTAAGATAACATTTCAATGGGTGTGTCGCATGTAAGTGAAAACGAATTAAAGCAAGGGCCATGCACTCTCTCAGGACTGACTAGGAACATTCATGACACAGCTGTGCTTGCTGAGAGCCTTGAGGCAAGGGGGCAGTTCTCTTGTGGCCTGAGGGCAGACCACACCCTGCTACCCAACAGCTCACAAGATGTCTGGCAAAGGCATGGCACAGATGGAGCAGTACGTGTCAGCGCTTTCACAGACATTGCTGTTACATATGTCAAGTTTAACTACAAGGGATTTAAATTATTTACAGTGCCTTGCAAAAGTATTCAGACCCCATGGCATTTTGATGGTTTGTTGTCTCACATCTAGGGATCAAATTGGATTGTTTGAGAGCTTGCATCATTTTGTTTGCATAACATGCCTATAATTTAGGTACATTATTTGTATTCATTGTGAAGCATACAGTACATCAAATATAATAATATAAATATTTAGAGTACATAGCTGCCCCCACTCCAAAAAAAGTAAAAAGAAATCAGTACTTTATAGCAATGACAGCTGCAAGTGGCTTTGGTTAAGTTTTAATGAGCTCGCCACATCTTGCCACTTGGACTTTTGCCGATTCCTCAGGGTAAATTTGCTCCAGCTTCTTCTTGGTTTTTGCTTGTGAAAAGCAATCTTCAAATCTAACCACAGATACTCAATTGGATTGAGGTCTCGAAACTGAGGCCATTCCAACCTATACAAAAGTTTACCCCTTGTGCAATTACACGTTTTAAAGTAATCTAATGTTTATCAAATAAATCATTAATCCTGTACTAACGCTTGTAGCACTATCGGACGATGGCAGAGCAAAATGAAAACAAGTTTATAAAACCCTTATGGAAACAAAGTTTGTCATAACCTTAAAACACTCCCAAAGCACATCAGAAAAGCTTTGTTTCAAAATTCACTAGCGAGTGGCTTAGCTTGTTAGCTCCAGGTCTTACCCTTACCTTAAAAACACATTAAAAGTAAACCATTTTAAATCCCATCCTAATTTTCCCTATTTATCTCTGCCAAACTTCTGCCTCTTTGCATCCGGTTGCACTGAATTACTCCAGTCAGGAAGCTAGCTCTCGAGCTAGCAGCTAGAAAGCAGCTGGTCTCACTTCTTTGTGAATCCCAGCTTGGGACTGATTTGCTCAGTAAAATAATTTAAACCTTTTGGCTGATCTTATTAATGCAATTCTCCCTCCGGGCGCCTGGGGTCACTGTAGCGATTGGTCGCTAAATCGGTTAAAGTCTAAAGTTATCAAAATTGCCTTTAAACCGGCATTAATATTCCATATTAATGCGGGAATAAGGCTCATAGCGCTATCTATCGACGGAGCAGAAAAGACAAGCGTTATGCTTTAAAACAAGCTCCTTTGAATGTCCGGAACCGGATGTTAACAGAAGCTAATAGCACTTTGGCTAGTAGGTTTTCGGCATTAACTTTAAAGACTTTAGCTTTATATTTAGTCATAATAAGTGGGCTGGATAACATAAACATTAATGTCCCATCAATGCATGAAACCCTTGTGGAGATAACCTTTGTTATAACCATAAAAACACACTTGACAATGACACGGTACCGAATGCTAGCAATTAGCTAGCTCTGTTAGCCCCTTTGTTCAAAGACACTGTGTGTAAACGGTTTACAAACATTTCCCAAATTAACCATTTAAACTTTCCCTTTTGGGTCTCTTTGCCAAACCTGCCGGCACATCATGTGAGTCGGCCTACTTCTTCCTCCTCCTACTGATGATGAGGTTAAGACAGCAGACTTAACTTCGATTTGCCCGGACATGTCCTCCGGGCGACGAGAAGTTTCTCCCAGGTGTTAGTTTGTGTGTCATCAGGCCCGGCCAGGCCCATGGTCCAAAGTAGCTCTTTCCTGGTTTGCTCCAGGGAGAGGTGGTCTGAGCAGCTTGGAGTCTGAAGTGAAGTCTCAAGAGAGGGGCTTTGTCTGTGGGAGGAAAGTTTTATAGCAGCAGGGGACCCCTGCTGAGAGAAGGGCCGCCCCCTGCTGACTCTCTCTCCTTTGTGGCTGTGTGGACAGAATTCAATCTGACCTCAATTATTTTCATGGCGGTAATATAGCACAACATCGGTGTACTTTGCAGTGGGAGGATGACATGGGAGGGACCGCCAGAGCTGGTGTAGCAGACTTGAGCCAGGGAGCTTCTGCTGCACCAGTGATGAGGGACTGTGCTGTGACCTGGTGTAGATCTCTTTGCTTTGGCAACTGCTGCAGACCTGGACTTATGAGCTGCAGCAGGAGATGTGATCTTGGGAGCTGCTGTCTGACAGTGTTGGCTGAAGCATGTCGAGACAGAATCCAGAAATGCCGAAGCAGACTGAGGCTATGACTTAGGCTGTGGCTGGTGAGACAGAGGATCAAGGCTGGTAATGGGAGACAGATACTGGCATCCTTGGCAGCGAATGGGCTGCTCAAGCAGCAGTGCCAGGAAGTGGGATCCCCAGCCTGGAGTCCTTGAATGCAGTGTCTCGCTCCATTTCTTCCAGCAATAGGGGAGAAGGCAGAATTTCAAGGTCCATGGATTCACTTCTCAATGCTTCTTCCTTCTGCTACTGAATCTAGAAGTTGTGATCCAGAAAAGCATGGCACCTGTGCATAACACATGTGCCGGCGAGGGGATTGCCATGGCCAGACTAATCAGCAATGTGCTGACAAAGAGAACCCAATATTCAACCAGACATAGCATTGCGCTTTTAAACATGTAGCCTATTAATAATTAAGCTTTTGGTGCAGGTAGGCACAACCTCAGCAGGAGTCTAGTGTGGATGACAGCTCTGTGCAATTGGTGACAGGCAGAAAGCCTGAGGCAGGAATTGAGTCTGTGAGGCAGGCAGATTTCATACACAGTACCATAAACAGGCAAACCCAAAGGACTTGGTTTGGCCAGGAAACAGTCTAGATCATGTCCAGAGAACAGAGCGCCGATGAGGTGTCCGACTTGGGCAATTTGAGACAGGGAAATCCAGCCAATTGATAACTTGGTCAGAGCTTGGCAAGGCCGGAGAACAAACGGTGGACATTTACACACTGAGGACTTTAAAAATCTGGCAAAGAGAGGCTGTGGAAACCCAAGTATATAAAGGCAGAGGAGCAGGTCCAGGCGACTGACATGATTGCAGCGGCAGAGTTCACAGGTGCATGAGATGATCTTGAATGCCATAGCGGTGGAGAGTGACAAAGCTGGCAGATAGCTTATCCTGAATCATAACACATGGTTCATTCCTGGTCATATCTATTACATAATTTGATATGGTCTCAGCTCTAACCAAATGTGAAGATGGCTGGTAGGTTGTAGAAAAGAATATGATTTGCTCTGAATTGTAAAATATTAACAGATATCAACAATTACTTATATTAAAGCTTTCCAGTTGTCTTGCAGTCCTCCTGTTGATGCTGATACAAATGTTGGGACTGGATGAAAGTTCTGTGTATAAGTATATTATGGTCAATACATGTAAAATATTCCTTTCAGCATTTCATGCTCCTGGTAAAAAGCATGTCTTGGAGTAATGGAGAAGTTCATTATCTCATTATTGGTGTGGTACCATATTTAATGTTCAAAATGAGAATGGATGAAAATTTAAATGAGTTTTTAAAAGAACAATTATAGCAAACACCAACGCCTCATCCCCCAAACAATTGTGCCTGAGAAGCTGGGCTCTCTGAAAAGGCAGTTCTGAGTGTAACAGGCAGGAAAAGTGATGAAAAGGAGAAAAGATTGAGAGAGAGAAATAGAGACCAAGGGAAAAAGGAGACAGAGAGGAAGCAATCCTTTGATGTTCTTGGCTACAACAACTCACAAAGTCAACTCAAAGGGTTTGTTAAAAATGCATGGCATGCACACAACTAGAAAATAAGTAATGAACTTAAAGAAATAAAGATCAAGTGATTTCATACATGCCCTAACTTCAAAGAATCAACTTGACTCGAGGGGACAAAAATAGAAGCAGAGAAATACATATCAATGGTTTCTTCTCCCTCAGATTGCAGACTAATTATCACTCTGAACCACAGACTTAGCCCAACAGAGCTAGGACCACACCAACAAAGAAATTAAGAGAAAAGAGAAGGTTATTTTGAGAATTTTGGACAAACATTCGGTTTGTCCTGTGCGAAAAAGCCCCACTGTACTTTAAGTGAGCCTGCCACAACAGCGGGAATATAATAGACACAGCCTGACTTTGCTTTAGAGCAATAGAACAGCAGTCAGAAGCAAGGAAGCAGATAATTGCTATATAATTACATGCAACGGCAGCCATTAGAACAACCAATTTAAAAAAGAAGGAAGAAAAACAGAATTATGAGAAGGCGATAATGAGGATCCAATCGGCGAGGATGAGATGTTGCCAGCACTGAGGAGAGACCTCAATTGACTCACATCTGCTGAATCATATTTCACCATCTAAAAGTGGACATAATAGTGGAATGAACTAGCATTACAAAATATACACACATGCAGTGGCTTAAAGAAGTGTTCATAGCCCTTGAACATGAATACATTTTACCCCCGTACAGAGACAGATTTCACTGGTATTTTTATGTGACATTTCAACATAATGAAGTTTGTCACTGTGAAGAGAAAGGGGATTGATACATGATTTTCAAAACTTTTTTACTAACCGTAATTTGAAATATGTGAGATCCATCTGTATTAAACCTCCTCCACCCCTAAATACAACCCAGAGACACCAATTGCCTTTAAGTCACGCCTGTGTAATTTATTCTCAGTGTAAATCCAGATATTCAATGAACGCCTAAGAGTTTTGTTAGAGAACATTATAGAACCAAAAGCATTGTAAAGACCATATAATACAATAAAAATATCAAGAATAAAGTTGTAGAAAAGTTTGGAGCTGTAAATATTTCAAGCGTTGAAAGTCTTGCAATGAGAGTAACAATCAAGCAAACAAGAGGTACATGCTGGTTCTGGAGGCACTGCAGGGATGTACTGCTCAGGTTGGTTGAATCTCTCCAAAATTCTCTGTCATGCCCTCATGATGAGAGGATCTTTTTGTGCTGCTTCAAGGGTGTCATAGGAAGAGGTTCCTGGATTTGGCAGCTTCTTGGTCCTGAATGCATCCATGTATATGGACAATGAAGACCACATCTCTAATGCCCTCTCCACAGCTGGCATGTTTTCAAGCCACCGGTGGCCACAGAATGGCAGTGGAAATTGTGTGGTTATGGTAAGAACTGTAAAGTCCTCCCTTCTTGCAGGTGTATTATGGTAGAGGGTGTGCATGGCCTTCAAAACCTTTTCCAGTTGCCATATGACAAAGCCACTTTTGCAAGCATTATGTAAAGTGTGGAGACCACAGCTACCCTCCATAATCAGCTGAGCACCCCCATACTGTGCTCCCTGTTCTTGCTGCAGTAGGTTCAGGAAATTCCAATTAACGTTTGGTCCGTCCATGGACACAGACAACAGCTTACGCCTTTCCAGGTTCTTGGCACCTTCCTAAGAATAAGTAACAATAAAGCATATAAATAATCATACAATCATGCTGGAATATTCCAGTAAAGACTTAGCAAAATGTCGTGCAGCATATACATCTATAATAGATGTAAGGCTGACACAAAAAGGGTATCAATAATATTAGCAATTGACATTAAATCAGAGGTATTCAATGTACATTTCCAAATGCGGACAAAAATGATCAAGAGTCATTGTGGGCCATAATAATCAAAAATGTAGTTAAACATATTTAAACTCCCAACAACAATGTGAATAATATTTTTTAGAAAGGACACATTTACTCATTTTAGTAAGCAAGGGGTTGTAAATTGTCTTTATTTAAAAAAATTAGAACTTTGTAAACATTAACCTTGTTTTTTTTTCTTTTCAGTCTTGGTCTGCACAAAATCACTCCAACATCCAGAAATAGTCCATGGGCCACACTTTGGACAACCCCCACTGCCTCAGCTGACAGGCTACTTCAAAAAACAATCTCCAACATTTTAGGCAACAAAAATTATAATAAATAAATAAATAAAAGTACATTAACGTGCAGTGCGGGGTGGAGGGGGGGGGGGGGGGGGTCAAAGCCCACCCGTGGTCATTTAGAACCTGGGCTAAGCACCCCACTAAGCTGTGCTAAAGGGTAACTATTTATCTTCACAAATACACTGTTTATTTTCGATTGACAGTGTCAAATATATCAACTTAATTACTCAGGCAATAATCTGCAGTGGTGCTGAACAGTTTTTGATATTATACTAAATTTTGATAAACAAATTTACATGCATAGATTACAAAATTATTTTTCTAATTTTCTGCTTCCAAAAAATATGTGATGTTCACTTACTTTGAAATGACATAGTAGATCCTGGGCTGATCCATGTCCCATGAACTGTGATTCCAAATACCTTGACTGGACGTGATCTCCGCACCAATACCGGAAATGCAGATCCAACTGTTTGGTTTTGTTGGTCTGGTTTAGGCTTTCATCAAACATTAAAACAAACGTGGCTTTGTTAGCATCTACAACGAGTTGCTCTGAAATGTACGGTACTACAAACTTGGGGATGTAGGCCGTCTTGTCAGAACCACAAGCAAATGAGTGGGCAATTTCAGAGTCTGGGAACATTGCACGGAATATGTCTCTAACTCCCTCATTTGACCTGTATGACTGGTGTTTTGTCACCGTGTTCAAAGTCCAAAGTACCTCTGCTTTCATTGCCGTCGTACCTCCGACCATTAACCGGAGATTCAGTGCTTTTGCCACTGTTGTTGATGCCGGTGATGGCCGTGGAGGCATTGCAGAGACGAGGGTGGAACAAAACTGAGAAATGCCGGCTGTTTCTCTGTAACTCGATTTTGACGCTTTGTGTTTCGCGCTTTTCATGTGCGACTCCACTGCCTTAATTCCCATCGTTCCGAGCTTGAAAGACTTCTTGCACAAAATGGACCGTGCCTCATACATGTTCCCTGGTACTGGTTTTAGCCATGGAGAAAGCTCTTGGCTGGATACTCTCCCATGTTTTCCAGATAAAAAGTTAATGGCGCATCTCCCAAAGGTCCCGGCCGCAACAACGCTTTTATTGGTTCCGCTATATAGACGGAACCAATAATGGCGAGCCGTTCGGTAAATAAAAAAAAATGTGTCAATTTTAATGTATTATTTGAATTACCAAAATAAATTGAAATAAATATAATCCTATTTATGATTGTCATGATTTAGTTTTGACTCGGCTTTTTTTTATATTAGTTTTCAGTTTTTCCTGTTTGTTTGGGTTCTAGTTATGATTTGACTTTATTTATTGTTAGTTTTAGTTTCCTCCTCCCCTTCTCACTCAGCCTTCACTTCACTCCCCTTGTAGTCAGTCACACCTGTTGGTAGTTAGTCAATCAATCAGTCAGACTCGTTTCACCTGCCAGCTTCCTTATTTAAGCCTCCCTTTGTTTCACTCTAGTGCCGGTCAGTCATCATTCGACACCTACTACTCGCCTGTCTGCCTGGTTTGCATCTTCTGACCATTTGTTTTCTGCCTTAGTGTTTTAATTTGTATCTCTGCTGGTTTCTGGATCCACCTGTCTCCCCTCTGCATCTCAGGCTGAGTTTCTGGACTGTGTTGACTCAATCTGCAAGTAATCACCTGGATTAGGTGTTATCCTGCTATGGTTCTGGTCTTCAAGTATCCACCCTGTCCTGCTGCTAATCCTGCTGTTACTCTGGCCTTCAAGAACTCATTCCCTGCCGTGCTGAAGGGCATGCTACTGAGCTTTGGTTAGCTCTTTGCCGAGCTGCGGACTCTGTTGCCTAACTCGTTCATGGACTATTATGCCGCTCTGTACCTGCCAGTCAGCTACTGCAACCTTCATCTCCGCCTGGTTACAGACTCTGGTTCATTATGTCATCATCATTCACTGCTTGCAATAAACTCTCTTAAAACCAGCTCTGTGTGTGCGTGCTGTGTCCGGGTTCATCCAAAGACAAATCTTGACAACGATGTGTTAAAAAATTAAGACCAGGGCACGCTGGTAGCGCGACCCATGTATGGAGGCCTTAGTCCTCGACGTGGTCCTTTGCCGCATGTCTCTCCCCCTCTTCTACCCCCTTCCTGTCAGCCTACTGTGGTAGAAGGTGAGTCACTGGGGCCGTGAAAAATCTCAAAAAAAAAAATTAAGACCTATGAAAGACTTATTTAAGTAAGACATTTTAATACCAAATAAGGCCTTAGTTTTATTTTGAGGAATTCAATGTCTTTTTAGACTTTTTAAGGACCCACGGGAACCATGTACTTGTATTGGTAGTGTTTGTAAAATTTAGTTGTTTTTTTTATCAAAAAGGTCTCTGTTGAAAATTAGATCTTGGATCTCAATATAAAAATACCTGTATAGATAAAGGTAAAATGAATAAAGGATCTGCAAGTACAAAGGTTGTTAGAGACTGCACTGACAGTAAAATGTGGTAGTATTGTCTTCAGAGGGCATTTGCTCACCATACACTTCCGATTTTTCTTTGTGGCTTTGCAAAACACTTTGTGTTGGTCTATCAGTAAAATTCAAATTAAACACATTGCTGCTAGTTAAAGTGATGGAATTAACAAGAAATTGATTAGTGTAAAAACTATTCTACTAGGCACTGTAAGCAGGGTCCGAAATTAACACTCGCCAGTCGCCAAATGCGAGTAAATTTCCAGTTTGGCGAGTGAATTTCAGAGGGCTAGCTGCCACATGGCGAGTAAATGTTTGTACCAAATAAAATAAAAGTAACATAAAAATAACAAAACCCATACGATCCGTTCACAGCTCTGTCCATCCAGAGCTCAGTCTAGACCCGCCTTCTGCGGTGCTGGTTCAGCTTCTTTCACATTCAGAACCAGTCATGGCTGCACGCTGGATCAGAAAACAGATCTGCTAACCAGATACAGTCTAAAACGCCAATTAGTCTGTTTATAAGTTTCGTTCTTATTTATTCTGATTTTTTTTAACTACCTGCGCTGCGGCTCTGTGCTTCACCGCTCTTACTGCGCCTCCCCCGCCCCCTCTCGGAGCAAGGTGCTTTTATCAGCGGCCAGCTTTCAAAGATGAATCACTACGTTTAGTGTCCTTCCACTCGTACCAAAATGTCCCAATTAAAGTCAGTAGGAGAGTCGGTAACTGTTTTTCATGCTCTTTTGTTTTTAACGACACAGAACCAGCGGTGCTTCGGTGGGCGTGGTGCATTGCGCTTGAATTCAGGTGCGCAAAATTACGTTACATGTAACCTGTAACATCGGGGGCGCAGCGCACGAGGGTAAAATCCAGCAGCGAGATCAGCGTAAAGACGCAGCGTGAACCCTGAGTGCTTTAAGTGTTGCAGCTGAGGGGAAAAATTTGAACCATACACAGGGGCGATTCTGAACAGGGGCCAACAGGGGCCTATGCCCATGTAGAACTGTTCCTGGCCCCTGTTATGGCCCCTGTACTAAAAACATGATGTTAAATTTCTTAGGATGATAAATGCTGACAAAGATAACGTGACTGACTGGTCATTTGGATCAGTTGCATTTTTTTCGTTTATGGTTTTACCCAATAATAAAATAACAAAATAATTAAAAAATAAATATAAAAAAAAATAACAATAATTAAAATCAAGCTGTTTCACGTTAAGCTCCCGCTGTATTGAGAAAAGATCAGGGGTCTGCAACCTGCAGTTCCAGAGCCACAATTGGCTCTTTGGCTTACTTAATATTTTAAATGATGAAATGTTGACCTGTTAAGTCCCCCCCCCCCCAAATCTTTTGTTCTGTGCCCCTGTGAAAAAAACACTGGCCCCACCCTGACCCCCCCTGCTACATTTGGTCTAGAACCCCCACTGACCGTACAGGCTTGATGAAACTCTGCCTCATTCACAAATAAGGCCAACATGGATAGAATAATGATAATCTGTAGTGTTTTTTTATCGCCTGGATGTGAATCTGATAATTCATATTGTGTCTTTTATAATCAACTACAATATATATATTTTTTTAATTCAGGAAACAAAGATTTCTCTTCCAGGTTCCAGTCAGCCACGCCCCCAACCACGCCCCCCATAATTAACATAATTTCACTCTTAATTTTTATAAAAGTTGAGGTCTGGTCAAAATTAATATTTTGGCCGGTAAAAAATATGCCTGGCCGGTTGATTTTTACATCTACCGGCCAACTTGGCCGGTGAATAACAAAGTTAATTTCGGACACTGACTGTAAGTATTATTTTAAAAGTAAATACTTCCTCATTGACCAAAATACATATTATTAAATGTAAATTTGAGAAACTTCCAACAAATTAAATCCTATGTCAGATCAAAATTTAGGGATAAATGGCAGAGAAATAACCGATTTGGATTCCAGCCCATTTTATCCTGCTTTGCAAGTTCTTTAAATGTTTAAATATAATCACAAGCAAGGCAGTCAGTCTTGCTATCAATCTGTTTTGTTTTGAAATTTATTTTCAAAATAACAGTGTGTCACAACTGTCACTACCCGATCCGTACTGGTAGCACGATCCGTTCCATCAGCTCATTTGCGCATGCGCGAACAGAATAACTTCCGGTAGGCAATATTTCGTTTTTGTTACTTTTTTATTCTTTTGTCTTTTTTCAGGACGGGGGTTTCTTTTTTTTATATATCTTTGTATTGGCATACATATTGCATATTTGTAATGTTTTTTCAGGAGATGAACCTGGTATTAAGCCAGACACTTGAGCTTATGCTTAACAGGGTTTATTGCAGGGATGATGAGGGTGGGTCAGGCAGGCAGACAGAAAACAATCCAAGGCAGAGAACAGAGCGGACAATCCAGGCAAAAACAAAACTGACAGGAACTGGGTGGACTCAAAATCAGGAGAACAGATAACAGGTCAGGTAGTCAGGGGAACAGGCAGAATACAAAATGCTGGAGAGCTCTTACCCAAGGACTGGTGAACGAGGAGTGAGAAAAAAGACATGAGACATGTGCGACGTTCTGGCTATGAACAGAAAACTGAGGCAGGTCTAAATAGACGGGTGGACAGGTGAGGAGGGAGAAACTAATTAACCAAAAACAGGTGAGAGTAATCAAGGGAAGAAAGTGTCTGAAAGGTTGACAGGATAAGTGGAAGGGGACAGAACTGAACTAGACAAATACAGAACCAAAGTAACCATACAAACTAAACCCAAGATAGAAACCAAAAGCTAAGACTGAGCAGAACACAAGCACATAAGGAAAACCAGAACTACTACAAAGACAGGAACCATGACAGACTTCAGAAAATAACCACTAAGACTAAAACTAGTGACATGACGAAACAAACTAGAACCGTACAAAAGCAATAAAACTATCCAAAACAAGACAGAACCCAGAACACAAATAAATCCTGAGGCAGGAGAGTGAACTAACTGATCAAAATAACAATCATAAGCCAAAACAAAACCCAGATTATGACAATATTCTAAAAGTAAAACAACAGAAATACATAAAAATACATTGTTTTTGTTTTTTTTAACAGTAAAAATGTTTCCCAGTTGTGGTTAGGGAAATAAAAATATATACACCATTTCTTAAAGTACATAAAAAAAACAATTATAAACACATGTAGGAGTATAGAAACATGATTTTAATTATTCTTCATATTCTTCTATCTTTTTTTTTATCATTGATTTGATCTGCATATGTATTTGTGTATTTTGTACTTAAGAAATTTATTTTAATAATGTATGCCTTGGCTTTGTTATGTGTTGTTTGTTCTACTTCCTGTTCGGTTCTTGTAAAAAATAAACTATTATTATTATACTATTTTAATGACGATGTCTTGATTATGATGTGTACACCAGAGGGCGCTAAAATCTCAATCGATAATTTTAACTTTCTAATAAAACAATTTTTTAGTACAAGTATAACAAAATTCACCTTATGATTAAAGATAAAACAATTTTTCCAGTCCTGTTTAAACAAATAATAAAACTAATAGAGTACATTCAGACGATAAAGATAAAGATTACGCAATACTATATCCCTGGACTTCTGAGCATATCCGATGATGACGTCAAGCAATATAATGGAGAGAATGTAAAACGCATCAAATTTTTCAATATTTTCTATATGATATAGTTTAGCATTCTTTAATGATTTAAGTATAGAAATAAGTATTTTCAGTACCATAATTACATTATTTTTTTGCCGACCCGGAAGTTATTCTGTTCGCACGTGCGCAAATGAGCTGATGGAACGGATCGTGCTACCGGTACAGATCGGGTAGTGACAACCATCACCTACCTTTCCTCAAGTCTTTTCCTTATTCATCATTCATAAATGTAGTGCTTTAAGCTCATTATTTCATTATTGCTATGGTACCATAGTTCCTCAAGTCTTTTCTTAATTCATCATTACATGCAATGCTTTTAATTTGAAATCCTTTTCCTACTTGAGTCAATGCATGCTCAAAAGCGTATAAATGAATGAGGAGCAGAAAAAAGGGAAATACAAGAAAAGGGTGGGGGTCCAGTAGGATAGGGTGGGAACAAAACTGAATCTTTTTGCCCTTCAGGTTTCCCTGCTCCCCAAAAATGTAATCGGCTTAACCCGTAGTGCTGCTGTGGGTGCTCTCGCATGAGTCAAGAATGTGCAAAGCCAGAACTCACCACAACCAAGGAGAGACAAAAATCAATGTCATACGCCCTCTGAGTAATGAGATTTCTGCCGCTGTGTGGTGTGTAAAGAGACTGTTAGTATGTGTGTGTGTTGGTATGTACACATCAGTATTAAGTCTGCACATGCATGTGCTGTGTGTTTTTGCTTTTCTGTGTGTTTGCATGAGCATTCATATTTGGTGAGGAGATTGGCGGGTGGTAAACGTCTGACATTTCCACACAGCTGTGACCATCCTGGGCATGCTCCAGGGTAGAAAATGATGTGCACATGCTGAAAGGAGGAGGATGGCATAAGAGTGTGCCATGAAATGGGGGCAGAGAGGAACTGTGGGTGGAGGGCAACACAAAAAGACTGGGAAAAGCCTCTAGCTGTTAACTGTTGTGCCACTGCATTCAACACGTTAGTGGAAGGAGATTCTTTTCTCATCTGTCTCTTCTCAAGGTTTATGTTCTCTTTAACAAGAGTGGAGATGAATTATTCATCTGAATCTTGAGACAGTGCATTGGAGGAAGATGGAATGGGAAGTTGTGAGGTGAGAGCAATGAGAGTGGAGTGAGTAGGAATAACTGGTGCTAAAAGATGAGGAGGTGCAAACCATGACAAGTAAACATAGAGCACAGGAGGTCCAAAAGCCCTTTGACTACTTTGTAAAATATACAGCAGTACCAAGATGTGCCTTTGTACCAGTTGTTCATATTACATTTTCCTACTCATACACTGACTAAGCAACATCTAAACCAGTAGAAATACATGTTTAATTGTTGTGTATAAGTTTTAAAAGTTGCTATATATAGTTGTAGTTAACCTACCATTGTACCATTTTGTTCACATAAAAAAATACAAAGCAAGTAAGTACTTTTTGATGCTTATAAATGTTGCAATTAAAGATAAAATTACTAGAAAGAAAAGGCATAATGAAATGAAAAGAAAATGGCAAAAAGGATATGAACAATGAATTCAAAATGACACTGCAGCAAAGGATTGTGACCTTGTGTAATTGAGCTTGAACCAAGACTCCAGTCCTCGAGGTCCAGTGTCATGCAACTTTTATGTGTCTGCTTCAACACACCTGAGTCAAATAATCCCGTCATTAGCAGGACTTTTGAAAACTTGTCTGCATATTAAGGAGGTAATTCAGCCATTTGATTCAGATGATGTAGATCAGGGACACATGTAAAAGTTCTAGGATATCGTACATTGAGAACCGGAATTGAGGACCACAGCTTTAGAATGAAATTTACTAATAAAGAATGTATTTCTCTTAGCATATGCCATGGATCCATACTCATTGATACCATGGAGGTTATTCCAATACCAATAAAATATAGAAAAGAATACAGAAATTAAAATATATGTTTTATTTTATATGTATTTTCCACTTTATGCTCAACATTTTTGTCTTAATTTTGAAAGATAATTTCAATGAATTTTCAACTTTTTAATCAATATTTCAACTTTATTCTCATTGTCAGAGGGGAAACAAATTCACAAAGAACACAACCTTTTTTCCCCACTATAGGCCCAGTTCCACTGACTCTTATTTGCCATACATTGCACTGCTCCATTCAACTTTGAGTGTTTGATGACCCGTTTTTTACAGGACCAGCCCAGGTTCCTCCGGGCCTGCTGAGGAGCAGGGTCAAAGCAAGCTAACTCGAGTGGAGTTTTATGTGAACACACCTCTTTTCACTGATTGGCCATTTTCTCTGAGGAAGTCCAGAATAACTTAAGAGCGACATTTAAGGACCACTATGAACAGAGTGGGTCAAACCGAAATATAATTTTATTATTTTCAAACCATGAACCACACATGAAGGTGGATAAAAAGAAAAAGGACACTTCAGCTTTCTATACCCTGACATTCTGTATTAGATCCATGGATTTATCAAGGCTTTCACTTATTTTACACTGAAGGCCTCAGTCAATCGTTCCCCCAAAATGTTTGTTAAGTGTATGTGATAGACGGTTGTACTGGAACTGAATTTTCAACTGCAATGCAAATTGTAGTTGACAATAATATTGATTGATTGATTAATTGAAAGCTATTAAGTTTTGTTTCTGAAGTGTCCGTCCATCCACCTCTTCTGTCATAAGTCAGCGGCTGTCTGCTGATCCATCTTTCTGTAATAAGACTCAGAGCACTTTGGGGGAGCAGCAGGGTGCTTTTGCAGAGGTGCCTCACAAAAAGTAGTTTGAGTATGGTCAAAGCATGAAGCTTCCTCCGCTGACAGAGAAGCCCACAGCCTGGGAGAAAATGAAACAAAACAAAAATAATTTCACTGCAGTTAAAAATCTTTTAAGCTATTAACATGTTCTACTCACTCCCACCATGGCTTTTGTCCTGTGGGATGTTCCCATGTGGTTTACTTTTAATTTGCTAAACTCTCCTAAGCAAAGAGTGTTTTGGTTAGAAAATAAACATCTTTTTAGTCAACCACCTGTCACATTTCTTTTATATAACTGGCTGGATACATAATGCAGCTCCCATGTTGCTCAAAAGTCTGGCCTTGATTGATTTATTGGCCCTGACTGACATGGTGCTGGTAAAAGGGCAACTTTGTTGCAAGAGATTCCTTTGGAACCAAACTCTGGTGAGAAAAGAAAACGTTCAACAAAAAGCCAGACCTAATTTAGTTATCTATGACTAATCATTATTTCCTGCGACAGACTGGCGACCTGTCCAGGGTGTACCCCGTCTCTCGCCCAGTGAGCGCTGTAGATAGGCATCAGCAACCCCCGCGACCCCATGAGGGATTAAGCGGGTCAGAAAATGGATGGATAGATGGACAATCATTATATACACTATACTTGCCTATCAAGGCATCCCAAAAGCCAATACCAGAAAAAGGTCCGCACAGCTTGCCTTAGGAGTGACTTAGGGCAGGTATATCTGCCAATGCAACAATCTATCTAGCCATAGAAGGGTCAAGGTAGCTAAGTAATGAACCCTAAGTCAAGTAAAGAAGGTAATATTTGTCAAATAGTTGCAGAAAGAAATTGATTTGTGATGGTTTATATATATATATATATATATATATATATATATATACATATATATATATATATATATATACAGGAATGTCTCAGAAAATTAGAATATTGTGATAAAGTTCTTTATTTTCCGTAATGCAATTAAAAAACATGAAATGTCATACATTCTGGATTCATTACAAATCAACTGAAATATCGCAAGCCTTTTATTGTTTTAATATCGCTGATTATGGCGTACAGCTGAAGAAAACTCAAAAATCCTATCTCAAAATATTAGAATATTTCCTCAGACCAAGTAAAAAAACAGCAAAACAAAATCAAACATTTGAAAATGTCCATTAATGCACTCAGTACTTGGTTGGGAATCCTTTTGCACAGATTACTGCATCAATGCGGCGTGGCATGGAGGCAATCAGCCTGTGGCATTGCTGAGGTGTTATGGATGCCCAGGATGCTTCAATAGCGGCCTTTAGCTCATTTGCATTGTTGGGTCTGGTGTCTTTCAGCTTCTTCTTCACAATACCCCACAAATTCTCTATGGGGTTCAGGTGGGGGGAATTGGCAGGCCAATCAAGGACAGTAATGCCATGGTCAGTACACCAGTTACTGTGAGAATCTTATGTCGTCTCTTAACCACTACCAAACTAGTGATTTAGTTTACTGAACCAAGCTGAGTGTTTTTCCAAGGCTCAGGAAACCCTGCAGTGTTTCGAGTTAATTAGACGATTCAAGTGATTAGTTGAATAGCCTACTAGTATACTTTTTCACGATATTCTAATATTTTGAGATAGGATATTTGGGTTTCTTCAGCTGTAAGCCATAATCAGCGATGTTAAAACAATAAAAGGCTTGCGATATTTCAGTTGATTTGTAATGAATCCAGAATGTATGACATTTCATGTTTTTTAATTGCGTTACAGAAAATAAAGAACTTTATCACAATATTCTAATTTTCTGAGACAGTCCTGTATATTAGGGCTGTCAGTATTAATTTGTTATGAGCGCGTTAACGTTGTTAGACCATAACGCCGACAATTTATTTGTCACACACACCGTTCCCTAATGTTTTTTTTCACGCAGCGCTCTCTGGACTGTGTTTTCTTTTACCCTCGGCGCTTTCCGTAGTTCCAAGAATGCTAGAGACTGTAGAAAAACATACCCCTGCTCACTGTTGCTAAGTCCACTTATTTCATGCGACTTTGAGCAATTGTTTTTCTAAAGTCGCTTGTAAATTTCATAAGCCACGGGTTGCGTTTTATTTTTTTACTTTTTTCTGAAAGTGAAATCACTTATTTGGGCTCTAAAATAAGTGACGATAAACAAGAGTTATTAAGAGACCTGCTTGCACTGCAGACACTTTGAGTATAACCAGCTGAAATATCCGCCTCATCATGTGCTGGAGCGCATCCTCCTCAAGGTTGACATAGGAGCCGAGGGAATAAAGGCAGAGGAAGCAATGTTGCCCGTATTTTCTGTAGTTTACGGCTGCAATAACCGGTGATAACTGCTAAAAGTAGATTAGGCGGTGCAGATCACCCTTTTGAGCAGAGATTGGTTCTGAAGATGAGATTTTACATGCTGATAACATTGCAGAAACCCAACCCATAAACCATACTTTAATGCTTATTAATTTGTTGTCTCTGTATTTGACAAACTAAGGCTGAATCGCATTGCCAAATGAAGTACCTGCAGTTACAGTGTCAGCACAAGCAAATGCAAACTCTGGAATGACCTGGAAATTTAAAACCCTTTTCCAGGATTTAAAAAAAAATGTGTGTATGAACGTGGATATAAACAGCATGCAAAAATATACAAAAAAATTATTGTTGTTGGTGTGCAAGCTCAGAATTAAATGTGTGTGAGAGAAAGTGAAAAAAATTAACAATAAAAACATAAAATTAAAATTAGTATTGCTTAATACCATTTACATCTTTGTTTAAGAAGCAAAAAATATATTTCGGCATGAAATATTTATTTATTTACACATTTGTTTACATATTGTGTAAACATCAGGGCATTATGATTACCGTTTTAGCCATTATTGGCCAGAGTTTACCATTTTATGGCACCAGGATCTTTTAATTCCAAATAATGAAAAGGGCTTGAAAATAAAAAAAATACTACCATGTTTTTTACTAATGTGATTTATTGCAAAATTGCATATTAAAATGGCCAAATAGGCTTTTACACTTTTAGAAATAAAAAGATAAAATATGTGATTAATTTGCGATTAATCCCAAATTAACTATTAAAATTATGTGATTAATCATGATTAAAATTTTTAATCATTTGACAGCACTAACATTTTTTATTAATTTATATGTATATACTTAATACCATATCTATCTTTGTTTAAGAGGCGAAAAAATATTTTGGCATGAAAACAAGCATTAGCGATTTAGCCATTATTGGCCAGAGTTTAACATTTTATGGCACCAGAATGTTTTCATTCCAATTCTGAAAAATGCTTGAAAATAAAAACTAACATTTATGTACAAGCATGTTTTTTTATTAGTGTCATTTATTGCAAAATGACATATTAAAATGCCCAAATAGGCTTTTACACTTTCAGAAATAAGGGTAAAATATGTGATTATTCTTGAGTTAACTATTGACATTATGTGATTAAAATTTGTAATCATTTGACAGCCCTAATATATATATATATATATATATATATATATATATATATATATATATATATATATATATATATATATATATATATATATAGTAGTGTTCTGTTCTGGTTTATGTTTATTATTTGGTTAAGTAGCTCTTTCCTGTCTCTGGGTTTATTTTGGTTTTGGATTCCAATTTAGCCTTTTTACTGTGTTACCTGGTCCCTGTATTAGTTCCTGATTTTAATTCTGTGGATTTCTGCATTTGTAACACATTCAAAAACTATAACCCACACTACGCACATTTCATTACAAAAACAAAGCATGAATAATTTGCGCTGTCTTACCTCTACTTATAAATTAAGTCCATGCGGAGCTCTTTCTGCACAAAAATATCGGTTCTTTTTCCGGTAAAAGTCCTCTTTATCTTTCTTCAGTTTTAAAAGTCTCTCAGTCTTAATGGAGCTCACTGCCAGGGAGGAACGCCTTCCTTGATCAGTCCTGTTCCAGCTGTATGTTTTGAGTCTTTTCAGTGCCTAATCTTGGTTTAGCATAACTCACTAGTAATACATCCATTACTTGCTGTCACTTTACAGCAGGGGTCGGGAACCTTTTTGACTCAGAGAGCCATGAAAGCAAAATATCTGGAAATTTATTTCAGTAAGAGCCAATAGGGTAGTTCACGTGTGACGTCCGCGCTACTTCCGGGCCCTGCTTGTAGGCAAAGACAGGACTGTTCTCACATCTCCGGTAAATACAACTTAATTTTGCACTAGTCATTGTTTTACTGAAATAGCTGCGGAGGGGAGGTGGCGATCGCTAGACGGGGCCCGGGAGAAGGGGAGTTGATGCGCAGCAGCCACAGGCTGCAGCAGCCACAGCAGCCTGCTGCAGACAACCGCTACATTACGCCCTTGTTCACACGCGCTAGTACGTCTGTGTTTACGCTGCAACGTCGCCGACACCTTCACCCATTTTAATAAGACAAAAACACCAAAATAATCCGTAGTGAACCGGGTGGGTCTTTCTCTCTGCTGAGGCGCCTTCTGCTGTTACACAAACATGTGTGAACATCCATCCATCAATCCATTTTCTGACTCGCTTAATCCCTCATGGGGTCGCGGGGGTTGCTGGCGCCTATGTCCCGATATTAACCACCAACTTACTCTTAAAACGATCTTGTGATACTTTATCTAAAGAAGAAAAATACGTTGAGAACTGGTCAGTTTGCGCCCGCCATGTGTTCGCCTTCTGCCGTCCAGTCCGGCGCGAAAAACCCGGATTAAAACAATAGCAGTTTAAAATAATCAAAAGAGCCACATCTGGCTCGCAAGCCATACGTTCCCGACCCCTGCTTTACAGTTTTGGGATCATGAGCATTGTTCCTTGAGCGCCCCCTGCCTAGAGGCCAAGGAACTGCCAGCCTCACCTACAACCACTTCTTTGCCGTCTATGATCGCCCAGCAGGACATGAAAACATGTTACCTGCACACAGTTTGATGACCAAAACACAATTAGTTATCCACATACATTAAATTATGGAAAATCAGTTCATAAGTGTTTGAACAATTGGATTTATAATCTAGAGTCAGGAAGATGCATTCACAGAATGGAAGCCAGCGCAGTTAACATGCGCTTGCACAATCCCAGGGGAGGCCAAGCTCACCTCACCGGCATGGAAAATAGCAAAAATTCTGTGATTTTGAAGAAAATATTATCAAAATTGATGAAATTAGATGAAAAATTAACTCTTTATTACAGTGAATCACAATTTATAGTATGTTATCGTCACTGTATATTTTCTTTCTTTCCATGATGACAAGAGAGGTCCCTCTCTCTCTCTCTCTCTCTCTCTCTCTCTCTCTCTCTCTCAATCAGAGAGAGAGAGAGAGAGAGAGAGAGATAGAGAGAGAGAGAGATCCTAAATAATTACAGAGTAACTCAGTTTTTGTGTGAATCTCTATGCTTTGACTAAAGCACCAATAAGGATGTAGAAAGCATGAAAGTCTAATGCAACATATAAAAAATAACTAAAGGCAATTTGTAATTTCCAACATGGGAACTCCAAAGTAGACCATGAAATGGTTTAGTCAAGCTAGGCGGTAAGGTCTAACCACTGGAGAACAGAAAAGCATTACTCTGCTCAAGGCAGAATGCACAGCAACAGCAGGGGCCACTCAAATATTTACACTCTTAAATGCACAGAGAACTCTTTCAGTATTATTTACTGTCTGCTCTCTTTTAGCTACAGTAACATTTAGCTACCAAACTTCATGTTTCAGAAACAGAATAGTTTTAGAATTTCTTGGATTAGTATGATTCATTTTTTTATGCATGGCATGAAATGGTGTTCAAAACATTACCACTAAACAATTGATGAAGAGAATATCTGAGTTGGAGTTTTAACAAAAATACAAAAAGGCTTTAGGTTATGTGGCCTGAAGTATGGGGGTCTTTTTGCATTGTGTGGATTGTGGATTGTTTTAAGGCCTCGTCTACATGGATATAATCAATAATTTTGCTTTTAATTAACAAAAATCAGGTATTGCCTTTATAAATACATATTCTGGCAACGTCTAATAACATCACATCAAATATGAAAGTGTTCTCATAGCTTAGAATTAGTTGTTTATAAATATATTGGTGGCAGTGCACCCAATTGGAGACACTATGTTGTATCGCCATTCAGATTTCAGTAGCCAAAATAGGAAAAAACTTATCAGCTTTACACGCTGTACCTATCTATCTTCTGTATGAAGACATGCTATCAATGGAGTATAAAACAAGCAAAGACAACCATAGATCATTTTATTTGCTCTTTTCTGTTAAAATGGAGGACCTTGCATACCCTTTGCCCAACAAGAGGGAAGAGAAAGTAACCAAGGAAAGACAAAGAAGTATTAAAATGAGAGTCTACATCGGAGTCTACATCGGCATAGCTATTATTACCAGGTGGAGTGGAGACAATTCATGAGAGAGTGGGGATTCAAAACAGATGTGGAGTTTGCAGGTTTTCTGCTGGACAAGTAAGTTAATTCAATATAACAGTGAAGTTAACTTTGACATTATGTTAGAAACAGGGCAGTGCTTACATAAACTTGTTGTGTTTCCATGTGTTTAACTGCCTTTTTACAAACATACAGCTTGCCGTTGTTTCATTTACGGCTTTGAAATATAGCCATATGGCGCTTTTTTCCATCTCCTTCATGTTTTTCTGGTCCAGCGATATCTCTCTCTCTCTCTCTCTCTCTCTCTCTCTCTCTCTCTCCGAGTCTGAGCAGCAGCAGCATGGTTGTTTGTGTGTCGAGTGGAGAGAGAGCCGAGTGGGCGGGCCTGGCTTAACCTGCATGCTGATTGGCTGGCGCCGCTGAGTCATGTGACAATGCAAGACGTTGACGGGAGGGGAGGAGCAGCAAAGGGCTGTGACAGACGGGGATACTTTGGTGAATCTGCTATAGTCAGAGCGCATGGGAGAGAATAAAAATTATTGATCTTTTCAATCGAGTATTGTTCAATATCAATACCAGCGTTGGTATTGATATTATCGATACTAGGATCTATACTTCCACCTCTAGTGGCAAGTCTAATTCAGTCTTACAACTGTCAAGACATCCACCTTTCATGTTAAATAAGGTTAATTTTTGTCAATTAATAAATCCAATTGCTCGTTATAATCATTAAAGGCTGGTAGCCCATAATCACAAGCATTTGGAAACATTTTTCATTGTAGCTTACCGTTTGACTAGAATAACATCGTTAATTATAATATCCAGTTATAATTATTAATACTTTTCATAATCAACTAACAGCTAAAAAGCCACACTACTAGATGTCAACATCTTTGTTGTTATTTGTGATAGTGAGGCATATTCATGTTAAGCAATGTTATCATTAAAGAGAAGATGTGGCCTGGAAAAGGAAATCAGCAATTTCAAATACATCATGTATGGTCTTCAAAAACAGTTTATTCATGAGGACACATAACCTAAATGACAAAATACCTTTGTGGATATACCTAATCTGTTTTAAGGCCTGAGTAACTGCTTTTCCTCCTTAAATATGACATCCTATCAGCATTTCACTTTGGAATCAACATAGTTTTTGTTAAGGCCTTTGTCGTTATTTTTTTTCAGCGAGGTGCAACTGGTGTCCCTTGGAATCTTTGTTTCCCTAGTTGTTGCATATTCTTCCACTTTTATTATCTTACTGCATAATAGGGTTAATGTGTATATGTTCTTATTGATTTCCATTGTTAGTGAAAATATGTTGTCTTATCAGTCTCAAGATAAGCTCTACCTTCTTTAGTCTGTGTTCACACTTGTCACAGATATTGCTGTACACTATTCCAACAATTTGGTTATGGCGTTCCATCCACTTTTTGTCAGCCAGTGCACCTCACCATTATTTGTTTGACTGTTTCAGGTGCATCTATGCACAGCCTGCATCGTTGGTCATATCTAATGTGGAAAAATATGGCCTTTTTTGCTCTTTTGTCAAGAGACTGTACTTGTGCTCTCAAAATTAGGCCGATTGTTCAAACTTTAAAATATTAACCTCTTTCTAAGTCTTTTGATAATATGTTCCTCCTGGTATTTGTCTTGCATAATGGGGTTTCTGCTGGTAGAAACCAATCATTCAGTAGTTTGTCACTGGTGCCCAGCTTTCTGATGTACAGGGTTTTTGATGTTGTCCTAAAGGTAGGTTCGGATGCTTAAAGATCCTTTGCCTCAATATTTCAGTTTCAGTTAGCTGGACTTCAGGTGGAATCCTCCATGCATTGTGAGGAGATTCCTTGTATTAGTATCATCGCTTCCATCCACTCCTTTGGCGTGGCTGTTAAATCTGCAGAGTATTGGATGACAAATGGGGAAATGTGTTAATATGTTTTTCACTTCCAATTCCAAAATTATACTGAATATTGAAAATTATGAGACTAAGGACGGGTGCCCTAGTAGGTATAGCACATTTGCATAGGTTTCTACCCTCTAAGGGGGAGTGCTGTTAGGCACTTCCCTTCAAAGATATATCCAAGTAATTATTAATATACAGATGTCTTCAGGAGAACTTTAATTTGTGATGTCACTAGTCATATTCTTTTGGTTGATTGTAGATTCTTGACATACACCATGATGTTAACCCCCTGTCTTAGGAGCAAATGAGGAAGCACATAGTGTAAATAAAGATGAGGACAATCATCGGACTCTGTTAAAGCAGGGGGCCTTGCACATTCTCCTGTCTCCTGCTGCGCTCACTGTAGCTTTCAAAGAAACACTGGAGATGACAGGAGGGAAGTGCCAAGCCAATTAGGGTCCAGAAAGAGAAAAGCAGAAGAGTGCGGTGGAGAGAGGGATAGAAAGAAAAAGAGGAGAAGGTGAGGAGAGGATACAAGTGAGAAAGAAAAATAATGGCCTTACTGTCAGGGCAGACGCAGAGCCAAGCTGGTAGAGAAGGAGGAGGTAAACACCACTGGGACAAACAAGTCAGCAGGGACATGAGAGAAATGTTGGGAGCAAGGAAGAGGGAATGAGAGCAGGAGTGATACAGGGAGGGTTAAATTGGCCTATCTTCCCTTAGGTTCAGCAGCTTCACTGTGGCTCCTCACTGACAAAGAAAGTAACGCTCTAAACAGGACCCACGGGGGACCTTAGGTGTGTGTGTGTGTGTGTGTGTGTGTGTGTGTGTGTGTGTGTGTGTGTGTGTGTGTGTGTGCTCATCAGAGAGAGAAAGGAAAATGACAGACAGTGAGGATGAGGCAGCTTGACAGAGAATACTCATGTGCGTGAGAGAGAACGAGGTTCCCTGTGGGATATGTGGAGAAACTTGTCACCAACAGTCAGACAAAAGATTTTGGTCAAAAATTACATTGGAACAGGGTTTTAGAAACTTAGGACACAATTGCAGCTGATCCCATTCTTTTGCATGAATTCTTGAATTTTGGGGGGATTTGTAATATGCAGTGAATAAATACAATATTCGCAAAGATGATGCTATTATTTTTGGTATTTAATACTGTAGGTAATGTTTACCCATTATAAACCTGACCCATGGAGTTCCGAGTGCTATATATGTATTTAAATTATAGAATGTCTTAAGATGAAGGCAAATGAAAGAAAACTTTTAAGAAAAGTAAATTAAAACTGGCGTGCCAAACAACAGTAAGAGTGGAAAGGCAGTGGTCCAGAACCTAGGGTCCTGTGTCTCCAGTGTTGTTACATCTCCAGCATGACATGTTGTAAACTCTGGACCACATGCTTCACCTTCAGCTTCCTCTGTGTCTGTCATAGCTGCACCTTACAGGCTGGCTGGACCTGAAGCTTCACCATCTTCGTCCACCGCAGTAGCTTCCTTATCAGCAGCAGCAGTTTTGTCATTGTCTGTGACAGATGCCCTAGAAGGCAAAATTCCAACCGACCACAAGGTTCCAGCCAACGGCCTCTCGGCCTTCTTCACAAGCATTGCTCTGGTCACTCCCACAACTCCTCAATTGAGGAGTTCCAGCAATACCCAAGACCCCTCCACTCAACTAGTTTTAGGTTGTTTTCTTTTTTCTTTTTTAGACAAAATCATACTAAAGCTGTCCTGTTTTCTGTTTTAGGCTAGCTGGATTACCAAATTTATTCCTGTGTGCTAAATCCTATTGAGAAAGTAGATTTTCAACTGATTGTTTTAACTTATTTCAAATTGAAAGGTTTTCCAACAATTCCAAAGCATTTGATAAAATGCCTTGTAAACTGTATGACTTGGGTTGAATATTTTGGATCTTGTGTATAACAATACTTTGATGGAAATTTGTGCCATTCTTCCTGAGAAATCTAGAGTACTTAAGTCAGGTGTGTATGCCTCCTTTCTCACACACTTTTTTACAGTTCTCTTCACAATTATTTTTTCTGTGGGAATTGCTTTGCAACATTTCCAGCCAACTTAACTTCAAGGTGATGTCTTGAAATGTTGCCTTTAATAATCTATGTGTTGTTCTTTTCTCTAGATCCTTTTCTCCTAATCAAAGTTTGTCTGTGACTGCATTTGCAAACTGTAATCTTACGGCTCCTTCCTTGCTAAGTTGCCTCTCAGCCAATGTTGTTGCAGGAGTCACTTTGGATAATGACACGCTCTTCTCAGCCTCAGCCAGCATTTTCACCAGGGGTCTCATTCATAAAACATTGCGTAAGTAGTATCTATATTAAAAATTGGCGTATGCCCAAAAACTGAAAATGAAAAAGATATCTTGATTCATGAAACAATGTGCATGCACACCAGCAAGCAGTGTCCCTTTATACATCACAACTGTGCTTGAACAATTACAACAACAAGGTTCCACCTCTAACCCACATTAAACCAAAAATAGTCAATGCAACACACCTTATGAATGGCAATGTGTCTTTAAATGAGTCAGCTGGTCAATGCTATTTCATAGTTACCAGTGGCAACCATGGAGAGAAGAGCAAGGAAACTGTGAAATAAAGTCAGAGAAAGGCCTTTATTTAATATGTTTATTAGAGGTAAAAGTACATATTGTTCACATTAAAAGAACTTGTTTAAAAGTTAATCTTATTACTGTCTTAAATGTCAGATTAATTCAGAAAATTCAACATGTGCTCCATGGAGGAGGCTGTGCATCTGGATTGTGGAGTAGGATTATGACATCCACACACATTGGCATGAAACGAGCGCGTCACAATGAATGCCATGTCGGACAACACATAGATAAGATGATCCCCGTAGAACTCTAAGTCAAAAAAGATCATCTGATGCACCTTTAAGATTGGTGAAGAAATTCACCTGTCAACAGTACAATAGCCATGTTTCAATCAATGTTTTTCATGCGCATTTTGAAGTATCACATTAAAAAACGTTGATGGAAATGGAAACATTCTAAATAACTTCCTCAATTTTGCGAAAAACTTTTTACGCTCACTTGAGATTTGTTTTTTTAGATTTTGCGAAAAAGAGTTAATTCCCCAAATGGGAGATGTAAAGACGAATAAGCTAAATACATTCTGATGTATTGAATATTTACCTCACATGACTAATCAGCTGTTTCTACTGTTGGATATTTCCAATTTTTCATGTTGTGCATAGAATGGCATTTCTTTCTCAGTGTCTCCAGACAGCATTTAACATCGCCAGTACAAGTTGACATGAGCTTGTCCGATAGCAACACATTCCTGAATACCTCTCTCTCTCTTCTTTTTTTTTTTTTTTTTATTTGTGGGGTCCACGCTAGTTTGGAACCTCTACGTCTTTTTTACTGCAGCAATGTGTAATGTCAACTTCTGACAAAATTATGTGTTGCGTAGCCAGGTTAATTTGCTCCAAACCAGTGGATGGAAATTCATCTAATTTAAATTTTCTCTTTTGTAGTAACATAAGCAAATGCACATCCAGGGAACAGCATTATATAATGTTGTTTATTTAAATTAACACTATATTTGAATCAACACATCCTCCAAATCTGCCAAGTAAAACTTAACTAAACTACTAAGAAGAATTGAGAAACTAAGCAACTCTGTACATACAAAAGGGCAAATAAAGACAGTTGAAAACCATCAGCATCAGAAGGATTCAGTGAATCTTGGGTTCACTGCAGATTCAAGTTAGAGAATCAAAGTTCATCTTAAATAATGTGGAATGAGGTTGAATTTGTCAGGAAGGTAGTTGTTTGGTCCTGGATGGTTGTTCCTTTCAGCATCCACTGGATGATGGCGTGTAACAGGAAGGTGGACCTCAGCATTGGTGATCTGCCACACCTGCATTCCATCAAGCTCATTACTGGCAGGATAAGAAAAGCTAGCTAACAGACATCTATCTCCTTAGTGTTATCCTCTGCAGTAAACCCAAGCCTCTGCTCTTCCCGCACCTTATGTTCTCTAGTTTGTGCTCTGCATTCTGATCCCATGCTCAAGTGGTTCCTGTGTGTTTCTGTGTTCAGATTCCCATGGTCAAGCGGATTCTGCTGAGGCGTTTTCTCTGTGGCTCTCGTTGAATCCCAAGCTTCAAGGAGATATCCTGGAAATCACTACCACGTTTGTCTGCCTGCCCTTCAACACTGCAGCCATCTGGTCTCCTCCAGTCAAGTTCTGTCCAAGTTAAGGGACCACTTACCTCCGCTCACCTTCCCTGACGTTTCTATTCAATCAAGTAAGCATCTACACATGACTCCTGTTGCCAACATACTCGCCTGTTCTGTTTCCAATCAGAGACTCCTGGTTCCTGGCTTCCACACCTTCACCTGGACTCATCCTTCTTTCATTCATTGTAAATAAAATACTTTTTTCAGGTCTCCTTTAAGTTTCTGTTGATTCTGTTATACACACCATCATGACATAATTGGCTTAACTAATTTATAACAATATTTAATAGGGGTTCAACCCATTCAAAATGCCACTCCAAGTTAGACAAAACATTATTTAAGAAAATCATGTTTAAAAGAATGATCAGCTAAATAAAAATCGATAACTTTTAGGACACTTGATTTTTATTAACTTGGCAAGCTAGAGGCCACTGCAGCAGACGATCTGGCATGTGGTTATTAGCTTGATGGTCTAATCTAAGTAACCCAAAACAAGATTAAATTAATGTTGTGTATTAATTGTAGCATTTGTAGCACTATCAGACGATGGCAGCATAAAAAGAAAACAAGCATTATGTTTAAACAAACTGTAGTTGCGTTTACTAGAATTAATAGCAGGTTATAACGGAGGCTAACGCTGGCAGACATTTGGACCTCATCTAAAGGATTTTTAAGCTATATTTTGGTGCAACTAGCGGACCGGAAAACACAATGTCCCATCGGTGTAGAAAGCCCTTAAGGACCTAAAGTTTGTCATAACCATAAAACACATCAGCATATCATTTTGTCAAAGGTTGCTAATGGGTAGCTTAGCCAAAATACAGTAAAACACATTAAAGTAAACCATTTCAACTTCAACATCTCTGAAGCCATTTGGACACCGGTGGCTTTGTTTCTCCAATGTAGACCTCTTCACGGTCTACATGAAGTGAGAGTGAGTTTCTTATAACGCTAGAAACAGTCTGATTTTATTTCACACTTGGCTGAAAACATAACAAGAATGACAATTGAATGGCTAAGACGAAGCATACATCTAAGCCATTTGTATGCTTAGATGAAGCATACAGATGTGTTAGAATGGCTCAGTCACAGTCAAGACCTAAACCCAAATGAAAATGTTTTAACAATTCTGAATAGTTAAAAAGCAGATTTTTATTTACTAGATCCACAAAACTGGTAGAGACTTGTAACTGCAGTAAATAGTGGTTCTACATAGAATTTACTCAGGAGGACTAAATAGAAATTCATGCTACACGTTTTTGATTTATGTCTGTATTTACTCTGGAAAACCATGTATTTTTTTCTTTCACTTCACTATTCTGCACTACATTCAGTTAGACTAACACATGAAATCTCCCCCAAAAAAGAGAAGTTTGCTGTTGAGACATGCCAAAATATAAAGTTGAATGTTTTTGAATGCTTTTGCAAGGCACAGTATATGAGACAAAGGCCTATATTTAAAGACTTAAGAAATTTTGTTTATGTAAATGAAGGTTGCTTTTATGTATTTTGTATTTCTTTGTTCTCTCCAGACACTGGTATTTCACAGCCACTTTTAGAGCTTTAGAATATGAAACGCCCCGTTGACTTGACTAGTTTCTCCCTGAATCTCCCAGCTGAAAGCAGTTACTCAGCCCTTAAAACAGTCCATTACAGAGCAGCACCACACTGAGTTGCCAAACCTCAGTGACCAGCTCTTAGTGGTTGCCATATTTAAAAAAGGGGGACTGCAGAGATCGTTTCAATTATCAGGGTATCACACTGCACAGCCTACATTGGAAGACCTATATGTGGTAGCTGAAGAGCAGCCTTTAGTTGGTTGTTCTACTTTAGGTATTTTGAAGGATCATTGTAGGTGATTTTAAAACGCTAATGCATTCACCAACTGTCTGAGCTTAACAATGAAATATCACAGATGAACTCCAAGGAATGTGGACAATTTATTATGTAAAGTCTAAAATAATCTACCATGCGTGGCAGAAATAGTCTCCTTTAGTTCTAATTTGTTTGCTACCCTCAGCTGGCTAGGCTAGCATTAGCAACCTGGTAACTTCTCCGTGAAACACAGCACAACATGCTTTGAATCAAAATTACCAGTATGATAATACTGTAAAACACACACACATGTATCGGGATATTGTGTTGAATGTGAGGTTTGGTCATCTCATGGCTGCTGTCGAGCGTCCATTCTGTGTGTCTTTGCTAGTTCAGAGAGCTGAGCTCCTTTGCTTAAATTCCACTTTGGAAAACTGAAAAATCTCAAAGCATAATTATTTTTCCGGAAGAAATCATGTGCATGAGTGTGGCAGTTAATGACACAGCACATTTGAACCACGTTTTTAACTTTTTAAAAACAAAAGAACAGAAAACAAAGGCTCAATCTGATTACTAATAAAAAGCAGCTACTCTTTAGCCAAAGTGGAAGTGTATCAGCGGTCGCCATGTGCTGTCTAAATAGTGCAGTTAGTAAGGAAGGAGGTAGGAAGAGTAGCCTGTATGCGACCTCTTGCATCAAGTCTTCCGAGAAACCCTGCGACGTCCCTTACTGACGCTAAGAACCCTTAAGGTATCCCACAATCCATTGCGTGAAAATGCATAAGTACAGCCCCCTCACAGAAATCAAGTCAGCACTTTGTAGTTAATTTTCAAAAGCAATAGGCCCAGATTTGACTTGCATCATCCATGTGCGTTTCCGTCACGTAATGACATCGGATTTAAAGGTTGTCCTAATTTGGCCTAGCAGTCTGAATCTCTTTTCCTATCCACAATTATTTATCACCTCACCAATGGCAGCATCAGCTCTCTGGACAGTTCTGATGTCTTCTGAGGTGATAACTGGGGTTACCTCATCATCACTCTGGTGTAAATCTATTGCAGCCATCGATGGTACATCACTGTCTCTCATAGTTTGTCTCCCTGCCAGATCGCAGCAATGACTTTTGGAGGCATAACTTCTGTGTACTCACGAAGATGTTCTTTGAGAGGGACCGGGTAATGGAAGAGGGTATCAGCATCGCTATTAGATTTCCCAGGTCTGTACATTATGGTGAAGTAAAAATCGGCCAACTCACCCACCCAGCGATGTCCAGTGACATTTAACTTGGCTGTGCTCAGGATATAAGGGAATTTATTGTCTGTGTACACAGTGAAGGTTGATGCATAGTAAAGATAATCCCTAAATTTATCACATATAGCTCACTTTAAAGCAAAAAATTCCAGCTTGGCCAAATGGAGATGGTAATTCTTCTCAGCAGGTGTGAGTGTCCTGGAGCCACATCCATTAAAACAAAGTTTGTCTCCCTGTTGCTGATATAGCACAACTCCCATTCATTCATTTAATGCATCAGTGTGAAGAACAAAGGGCAAATCAAAATCTGGGTAGGCCAAGATGGGTGGACTTGTTAGCATGTCAATAAGGTGGGACATTACACTGGTATGTTTTGCTGTCCACTGTACAGGAATTTTAGATGGTAACTGCCCACTGTTCTTGTACTTGAACTCAGTTTTGGGGTTAGCTGAGTTAGGTCTCTGCTTACCCTCACTAGGACTCTCTATAAGCTTGAACAGTGTTCTAGCTGTCCTAGAAAAGCCCTGAATGAAAGTGTGGTAATAGCCTAGGAATCCTAGAAGGGCCCTAACCTCTCCCACATTCTTTTGTTCTGTATTTAAGCTGCTTCATTGCTTCTAGATCTCTAGGGTTTCTGAACACCTTCACTAGTCACTAACCGTCCAACATACCTGACCTGATGTTTAAAAAAATCTCACATTTATGGAGGCGTAGCTTGACACCATGCTCTCTCAGATGGTGGAGCACACGTCTCAGGTCATCAATGTGGTTGTGGAAAGTTCTAGAAAAGTACAGCACGTTATCTAAATATAGAGAGCAGCAGTCATCCTTCAGAACATTAAGGACCCCCTCCATGCATCTTTGAAATGCAGCTGGGATGTTGGTAAGCCCAAATGGGAGTCCGACCCACTCATACAGGTCCCAAGGTGTGCTGAAAGCAGTTATGTATCTTGAACTTTCATCATCAAAACCCTGATGGTATGTACTGCCTTGGCCAAGTAGTGAGAACCATGAGTAACCTCCCAGGTTGTCCAGTATATCTTGGATACGCGAGAACGGGTGGTGCTCAGCAATAGTTTAGCAATTTAGCCGCCTAAAATCAACGCACAGTTGTAAACTCTGGTCTTTCTTCCTGACACAGACTACAGGGGAAGTGGATTTCCTAATCCAGTCATGGTCAAGAAGATTTTGTACACAGTCTTTCACCTCATTATACATGAGCCTTGGGATTGCATTGTAAGCGTTTGAAGTAGTGTTTCATCTTGAAGATTAATTCTCAGCTACAAATTTGGGATGCATAGCAAAGATCTTACACTTCATACAACATATCCCTGATCAGTTTCTGTTCACCCCCCCTCCCCCAAGTGAGGCAAATCAACAGGGGGATGCCATCTCAGGCATGCCTCATCTTTTGTATTACTATTTCCTGATGTTACCTGAACAATGCAAGAGCTTATAGCAGAATGATGGATTGTCAGATTGAACAGTACTACTGCCGTCCTCAGAACCTATAAAGCTTTTTCAACCAATACTTATAGCAGAATTATGGATTGTCTATGAATCATATGGGAAATATTGAACTGGCTTCACTTCTCCAGTGAAGCCAGTTTTAGGGACTTCCTCCAAAGTCACTAAAACTGTTCTTTTGTAAAGGTAGATGGCATGTTTAGCAGTGTTCTGAATAGAAATTTTGACAACAGGGTTCTATCCATCAATGCTCACCCTATCATTGTCACTTGTGCTCCTCAGTCAAGCACCATTTGAAGCGTCACTCCATTGATGGCGCATGATACCATGCATCTGTTACTGACGAGTTATGCAAGATGTTTTATTTGTGAGGATTGGCAAATTCTTTAGATTTAACAGCACTGCTGATGTTGGAGTTGTGAAATTTTGGTGGGGCCTCCTCTGTCATCCTAGTCACTGGTTGCCCTTCTCCAGTGACCTCCCATTTCCCGGCATCTTCTTTTTTAGGTAGCCAACAGCATAAAGACCAGCTTGGCCATAAATGAAACAATGAGGGCAGTTGACTTGGCCTTGTGTTACACAGTTGCTGCATCTGCCTCTAGTGTAAGTGGGGGCTTCTGGAAGGTGTCTGTTGGGGGGACAGGGATTGTCATACACCGCTTTATCAGTAGTTTGTACTACCTGTGACAATACTTTGGTCAAAGGAGACATCTGTGCAGTTAGTATTTTGATTGCAGAACAATTAGCCTGTAAATCAGTGTCTACTTTATCTTGCTTTGAATTGGTATTGTCAAGCTGTGCTGAACCTGCAGTCACTGATCGAGTCTGATGCCACACCTAAAGATTTCAGTCTTTCTGCCACCTCACTTATAGACTTTGTGATCTGCTCCTAAAGGAAATCATCATTACCCTGCAGGTCACTAAGGAAATATTTGAGATCATGTCTGACATAACTGTTTTTCTCATTCAATCCTTTATACAGTGTGTGAAGGGATGTGCCTTGTACCAGTTTCTTATCATAGCTAAAATCTGCACCAGGTTGTTGTGACTTAAAAAGGACACGTTGTTTAAGTCCCATTATCCTGTACAGGAATTGCTGTGCTGTCTCTTTCTCTTGCTCTTATGCGTTAAGTCTTGGAAAAGCTCCGTATTATTTTTATCTCTGATATGAGTTTGTAAAAACCTATTAAGCTCATCAATGTTTAAATCACCCTTATTGGTTAAGATAGCTTTGAATGCACCTGGCTTCATTATGTTAAGTATTGTGCAGATTATCTGTTTCAGTAAAACCTTCATCCATTTGCTTACATAGGTTATTGTATGACATATCTGTAATGCCATCTTATGACGTGACAGACTCCAACTCCCAGCGTGCAACAGGGTCAAAATGGCCACCGAATCCCGACATGCAACATGGTCAATGCGACCACCGGCCCTAGCAACGTTATCTCGTTGCTATGAGAAGACATAAAAGCGCTCTACTTGCTCGACTCATTCTTTTTTTTTTTCTCTCCCAGTGTCGTGTCTAGCACGAGCCATCCCAAACCCCACCGCCCAAGAAAAACCCGCACCGGGAGACGACACGGACCAGGACCGGGACAGGGGGCCGGACACAAGCCCACCAGAACGTCCATCCCCCCCACCCGTAGATTTAATCCCTCCCCAACTCACCAAACATTCGACAGTAGACATCCAGGCTGGGTAAGTCCCTACTCCCCCTCCTTCCCCCTCCCCCCACTAGCAGAGTGCCTATCCAATGAAGGAGAAGAGCATCTGCCCTGAGATGTTAATGACCATGCCCCCCTATCAGCTCAACAGGCCCCGAGGCCCCCCAGCGCACCAGAGGCCCCGTGCAGGGGCGGACACCCGGTCGCGCGTCTCCCCACACCAAAAGCGGCACACCCCCCGGAACCGGAACCCCCAAAGCCCCGCCGGGGCCCCCGCCCGAGGGTGGCGCGCCCCAGGGACCCCAGGCGCCCAGACCCACCCCGGCCCCACCCAGCGGCAGCACAGCTACCAGGTCAGTAACCCCTGTCCGTCACCACGCAGCTCCCCAAGAGCACCGCAAGCGGTTGCTGTAGGCCACCCGTAGGCCTCCCAAGCCCTTCGCCGGTGGGGGGCAACAGACCCTGGAGTCAGATCCACCAGGCGCCCCACTCCAAGTGCCCCCAGAGCCCCAGGGACCCCTCCATCCAGCCACTGCGCCCTGCAGGAAGCAACCCACCGCCCCCTATTCCACTAAGTGATGGTGTTGATCAGAGGAGCCCAAAGAGACCAATCAGATGTGGATGCAGCTCAACTCATTCTTCTTCACTGGCATCATGCTAACTGGGGAGACAACGCAGCTGTTTCTCTCCCGTTGGGATTTTCCCCACGTGGCACATGTTTAGATTTTTCGCTGGACCGAGAACTTCCAAATCAAATTTATCCCTGCTTGGCTATGCAGAAGGTCAACTTTAAAAGTACTTTGAATTCATTTTGATCATACTGGAAGCCGCTATCTCCCAGTGATCACCAGACTTTGCACTTGTTTTGGCCAAACAAAGCGTCTGAAAGCCCAGAGAATGTTTGGTTTCCCTCCGCTCCTTCTGCCACTCACGGACGCGCCAACACGCAGCTGCCGGATGAGCGTTGACCTGGAGCCGGGGCAACCCCGCTGAGGCAACGTCAGAGTAAAGGAAGAATTTCCTTTTTATTTCTCTTTTCACCCATAGGGTGATATATTTTGTGCCTGGGCAGAACCTATTAGGAATTAGTTTAATGTTTAATCACTCCGAGAAGAGTTGTTTTAACTGTGCTGGATATTTCTGATGTGTGTGCTTGTATTTCATAAGTGATTTTGGCTGTGTTGTTTTTGCTTTGATTGTAAGTGGACTCCGCCGAGAGTCACTTTTCCCTTTCTTTTCTTATCTTCATCTCAATCTCTTTGTCTACATTTCCGGTTCTCCCGCATTTCCTTTTGAAGTCCTTTGTTCAGGAGTGAAACTGCCTCCTGGCCAAAGCCCGCCCTTCACCAGGTGTGTGTACTAAAGACGTCATTAGGACCTCCTCCTCACGTGTCATGCAATATCGTAGGTCATATGTCGTCATAGTCGCCATCTTTGAAAGAGGCAAAGTAGCTCTAAACGGTTAGCGTAGCTTGTTGTGGAATACCATGAGCGCCAATCTAGCTAAGGTCTGTTTGCTCAAAGCTATTTTGTCTTTCGGTGGTGCTACGTCAAAGTGCCGACGTCTTGAATGTGATGTTTAAACAACTGTGAATTGAATTAAGAATTGCTACCTCTCATTTAACCCATTTTGACTTGCTTTATTTTCCTCTATTTTCTTTTGCATGTTCCTTGAGTAGCGAGTAAATTCCTAGTGTTCATTAAACATAATAATTACTGTAACAAGGAATTGTTTTGGTTTAATAAACAATAACGTGTGGAAAAGTAATTCTTTGTGTTTATTTTGATTCAGAAGTTGAATGGTCTCTAAGAGTAAAGAATTACCTCTTTTTGAGTTAACAACTAAATCAACTGAGACATTTTCATTGGTTTGTGATAAAGAAGCAAGGGTTAAAACTCCAATTGCAGCTATAATTTGAGTTATCAACGTTTGGTGGGTAAGTTTAATCGATCAACAACCGTTCAGAACACTTTTTTCCAGCATACATAAATTCATAACAGCTAATTAATAAATGCATTGTTAGCGTTAGTCATTACAGGCTTGTAGCCCTTGGATCAAAACCATTTGAACTACATATGTTATAGCTATCATTTGAGTTTATATGATCTATTATTAAAATAATAATAGCAAATTATAATTAATAATAATACTCATAATCAAACAGGTTTCTGGCATAACATATCAGAACCAAAATCAGAGATTTGTCCACCATGAAGCCTAAACTCTCTCCGTGAAAACAAAGCTGCAACATTGTTTAACCTCAAAATCGTGTCTCCACCACTGCAAGGGGCACTTTTGTAACTGTTTTCACTTGTACAGTTTTTTTGTGGCGTGGCAGCAGTGAAGCCTCCTGCTGAGGCACCATTACGTCCCATGTAGGAAATGAAGGCGTGACTGTCTGTCTTCACAATACCTCTTTGAGCCCGCATATCACTGTCCATGGGTGAAAGTCACTGGGCTTGGATGTTGCTGACTGAATGTGTTGGCTGCGAGGGAATGTCTGTTGCTGGAGTAGCGGCATACATTTCAGAATATATGTTGTGTGTGTGTGTATATATATATATATATATATATATATATATATATATATATATATATATATATATATATATATTACAATTGGAATTCCAAGGGGAGACACACACTTACAACTTTATCCTAAAATCTCATTTTAGTGAAGCACAGAGTCCACATTCCCGTGACAACTGCAAGCGGTGTCTGCCTGAACTGCCCAGGAGCGCATCTTTTCATAGTCGGCCCCTCAGTGAGTGAGTGACTGGGGTGGGTGGGGGCTACGTACACACTAATTTTCTATCTGTGCTTGTGTTCTAACAAACAGAACAGATCCCATGAGTGTCAACTCAGGCGTTAACTTTTAATTCATTGACCTGGTATGTCTATGATATTACCAAGAAAAGCATTAAGAACAACAAAAAAAGCTTTTACCCTAAGCCCCCTTGACGGGTACCCACCATAAAAAAATCATGTGACTCCCACTTGCCTAATCTCACAAGATGGTTTGGTGAATTTATAGCTTTGAGTAAGCCTGCAGACTCCGTCCTATGTAGACTCCAGGCCACAAAGTTTACAATAGTAATTAGAACTTAGGTAACCTTTACTGCTTTAAGAAAAATGCATGATTAATACAAAAACTGATTATATGTTTTTATAACACCGTAGTAGCTATTAAATGTATGATGACAATGACACTTCTCTCAGAAACACAGGAAATGTTACTGGCCAGTTAACAATGTAACAGTATTTTAAACACAGATACAACTGTGTGGGCCGATTAGGTCAGTTAAATTCACTTAAAATCACAGTGTACAAGTACAGTTTTTCCTAAAAAGCTACTTGAGTAATTGTAAGAGAGAAAATGTAACGTGTTCCTACCCAAGTCTGGAAATGATTTACACAACCTTTACATCCCAGAATGCCTTTTCTGCTTGCTTATTTGCAACAATAAAACACACCAAATACAGGATATAATGCATGTAGAAGTTTGCTCTGGTAAATGCTGCACAAGCTCGATAGAGGCACGTTCGTACATCTCTATTTGAATGGTTTCTGGCATGCAGTGCACTCTGTGCTATCATTGATAATTTCTGCAATTCCTTTGCTTCAGTTTCCAAATTCTAATCTATTATAGCCCATAGTCTGAAGGGAAAAAAAAAACATTGGAGTTGTTCTGTTTTGAGTTTAAAAGCTCCTTTGAAATTTTATCAGTTTGCATTTGTTTCATGAAAATTTGGCAGAAGCCAATATGAGAAAACACTGAACATTTGTAGATTGTCTTTTAAAACCAAAAATCACTGATATTTTCACTTACATTATAAATATCAGCAACTCATACAGTCAGTGGCAACTGGTGGTGATAATTGTAGGGTGAGCTAACAGATAATTATTTATACATAATAAAATGCTGCAGACTGTATTCCAACACCAGAAGCATGCAACTTGAAATAAAGAAAATCTGCTATAAATTGACATATGTCCTTTATCAGCTCAAAGACAGCCTCTAAAAAGCCACCAAAACATACCAAAAAAAATAAACAAGCTTATGCAGAGCCTCTGTCAGTTGTTCAACCTAATTCACCTGCATTAGTGATTTAAATGATAAATGTTTTAGATTGATAATTCCTTGTTGAGTCCAAGCTTTGTTTCCTCCAGCAAACACGGAAATCAGAAAAGAGATTTCTTAGGTATACTTGCCGTTAGCTACTCTTTTAGCTGAAAACAAGTAACAGAAAAACTCTGATTTTGCTGCTTTTCCTTTTGCTTGATTTGAATATCCTTTGGTCTATGCCCCAACCCTTCTCCCAACCTCTTTCCTCAGACGACATTAAGGAAAATGGGTGAGAAAATAAATAATCCACCTAGTTTATGTTAATCTTGCTCGCCATCGTACCTACTTGGTCTACACCAAACCGCTCAACGCACGTTATTATACGTGTGTCTTCATTGGCTAAGTTGTGGCTGTGGGTTGACCCTGGGCTGAAGAAAATTGGACCCAATGAGCTGCAAACTGAGGGGGCGTGGCGTGATGTCTGTCAATCATTCTGAACCAAGAAAGACATTACATGAGTGGGGCTGTGAAAAAGTTGCTCTATGGAAAGACCCTGGGATTTTCCCAAGACTGTTTGGCACTGGTTTTGTTGTGAATTTGACAAAATGTGATAGCCTATATTTTTAATTTGTTTTTAAAAGGTATTTTAAAATTTTCATTGTAAACACCTGTGAGGGCTTATCCCTACTAGCCCACTTATACCAGCCGTCCCTGCTTACAGTTTAATTAATATATAATTATATCATTTCCTGTGTGCATTGTATGCAAGCCAATTCAGAGCAGCTAAACATAACAATGTAGTATCACAACAACAAGCTACAAATAAATTTTGTAGCATTTGTAATATTTGAAAAAAAAAAAAAAACTTTAATTTTTCCTTCTCCAGGGCATTTTATTCCCAATTTGTATTACTTGAAACTCCAGTGATGCTAAACTTATCATTCATTATAAGTATTATAATGGGAGGGACAAGGTGAAGCACTTGAATAATACTCCAAATTGAACAGCCTGAGCCTTTTGGAAAATATTTGTTCTATTCATGGATATGATCAATTCAAATAAAAGAAACATAATATTTGCATTGAATAAACTGTAGTACTTTAAACATTTTATGTATGATTTTTTACGCCAATGAAATTGGAATTTATATGAAATATGCATCTATGCCCACCTGTGCAAGTCGCAGTTTATAAGTGATGAAGAGTTTTGATCACTATTATACATCAGTGCTTTACAACTATTTATCCATCCATCCATCCATCTTCCGCTTATCCGGGGTCGGGTCGCGGGGGTAGCAGCTTCAGTATGGAGGCCCAGACGTCCCTCTCCCCAGCCATTTGGGCCAGCCCCTCCGGGGGAATCCCAAGGCGTTCTCAGGCCAGCCGGGAGACATAGTCCCTCCAGCGTGTCCTGGGTCTCCCCCTGGGCCTCCTCCCGGTGAGACGTGCCCGGAACACCTCACCAGGGAGGCGTCAAACTTGCGGCATCTACTGTGTTTAACTATTTAATGAATCATTAAAAGCATCGGCCCTGACTCATAAGCCAAGGGTGTTTGAGTTTTGGTTTTCAATTATTTACATCTAAATTTACCACATCTGGCTCCATTTGGTGCATAAGTATTATTAGAATTAAACGTATTGCATGTCAATGACATAAATTCGGATAAAATGGGACATGACCGTTCATACTGCGGATGCTTTGAAAACTGTCAGACGCGTATCCAATCTAGTGAAAATGTCACAAATAGGATTTTTTTTTAGATGACGAGATTGGAACTGGGCCGTCAGAAAGTCAGTTATGGGTTGTATATGGGCCTACGCTTTTTTTATATGGATGAAGATATTTGTAAAAAGTATACGATATTTATGAGCCATATTCTGGGAAACATACAAAGATGAATTTGTAAAAGGTTTTAATGTGGACCAAGCATAAATAACGTAAATATATAAATGTGCAAACATAACTGATGTATTATTAGACTGCGATTATACACAACAACTCAGACTGGTAATCTTTCATAATCTGGTAAAAATTAATGGCATACTGATTAACTTATTACTTTGTGCCCAATGTGGAAAGTTCAAAGATCTTTAAAAATACAGATTCATACTAAATTGTGTACTAAGCCCTTTTCCCACATTAATTAATAAAAAAACTGTCCATCTCTTTTAAAAAAAGAGGAAAAAGAAGGCTGAAGTAAAGAATGTGTGAAATAGAAAAAATGGTTGTCGTTTATATTCAAATAAAATGTCCCTTGCACTCGCTCACAAAGTAGGTCACATTTGTTTATACTGTCTCCTAACTATATTGAGAAATGCAAACAGAAAGGCCTCTAGTAAATTCATAAAAATATGTAACTCTTTAGTTTTTTATCCTCAGCACACATTCGTCTGACCATACGCTTCAAAAACCCATACCAGAGCTACAAAGATGAATGCCTGTGAACAAAATGAATCAATCGCAAAAGTCAGTAACTAAAGAAAAAAGAGAACCACTCTTTTAGTCATTCCATCCTTGACTCACACAGACACATACAAACATCTACACACACACACACATACACACAGAAATACACAAATTTCCCATACCATCACAGTCGAGTGGTTTGGCAGAGCGACAGCTGTGGCAGTCGTGTGGAGCTTTCTACTGTTCTCTGTGCATTCACCTTTCACCTCCTGCCATTTTAGCCTCAGTGATTCCATTAGTGCACCTGAATACAGATGCCAATTTGAGATCACTGTTTTTTTCCCCCTAACCTGCCACATGTAGAGGGCTAAGCTTCAAATGAACTAGACAAAATTTAGCAGGTACAAAACGGGAAACAGACAAAAATAAGGTATGTTTTTTGCTGCATCTCAATGACATTTTTGTTTGTTTTGCCTCATGTGATTCTGCTTTTAGTTTCATTCTTCTACCTCACAGGCTTTTGTTGTGGTTCTGTTGTTTTTTCCATTTCAATATTTTTCATACCATGTGCCCAGTGCTTCCTCTGAGTTGCTGTCTCATTAATATGTGTTTAAGACTTTTACAACTGTTAAGAAGAACCAATGAAACCTTTCATTGACTACACTTGACATACTGGAAAATACTGAAAATAAAAGCAAATACCATACTCAGACATTCATATTTGTTGCCCTGATGAGATGTGACAAATAATAAACAAATGCCTCTAAATTACTGCCAGTCTCAGAGATAAACTAAATATATTCTCAGAGTATGCCCATGCAGATTCTTAATCATCAAAGTCAGGGTAACAACAGGATTAAATTAAAGGAAAACAGAAAAATTGAGCAATAGTCCAGTTGCCTTTGATTTAAGCCTTTTGTACTTCCCAAAGTAGTAACTTAGGATAGCTGAAATATAAGAATCACTATGGAAGCCATGAAAGGTCAAGTTTCAACTTTGTAAGTTTTCTCAAGATAATGTAAATAAAACATCCTATAAGTTTTACTTAACGTGCAAGCTTGTGGAAGATGTTTTGCTTTCACAGACACAGACAGCAAGTGGATGCCAGTGAAATCAATATATACTGGGTTAATAAGGTCTGTATTTTATTATGGAAGTATTGTATTTGGATCAGCATCAGAAACACTTTTTAAAAAATTAGATAGTATTCAGTATCAAGCCTTGAGGTTATGTACAGGAGCAGTTAGAACAACTCCAACTTCAGCCTTGTTAATAGAAATGGGAGAGATGCCACTTAATCTTAGAAGATTACAGTTAAAGACCACTTATTCGTGTAATTTAAAGGGCCATGATGGAAATCATCCATGTCAAGAAATTTTAAAATCTAGTTGGGAAAAAGAAAAGAAGAAATTAAATTCTTTTGGATGGGAGATAGAAAATATTATAAAAGATTTTGGTTTTTCTGATATAAATATTAGTCAAACAGTTCCTCTTTCGCCAGTTTTCCCGTCTCTATTTCATAATAATGTTGTTGATTTGACTTTGTTGGAGAAAAGGAAAGGAGAAAACATTTCAGATCCATATTTGATTCAATCATATTTAGATAATAAGTACTATGGATATGTCCAAGTTTTTACAGATGCATCTAAAAACTCAAATAGCAGTAATGGCGTGTCTTTCATTGTTCCAGAATTCAGAGTTAAAATTGTAAAAGAATTACTGATGGAGTATCAGTTTATACTGGAGAGATGATGGGAATCATTTTAGCTTTAGGATGGATTGAGGAAGTCCGTCCATTAAGAAGCATAGTTTGTTCTGATTCAAGTTCTTCATTATATTCATTGAAAAATAATCATGCTATTAGTAGACCGGATCTTTTATTAGAAATTCAGTTAATAACTTATAGAATTCAAGCAATGGGTTTATTAGTTATATTTACATGGATACCGTCACATATAGGAATAAGAGGGAATGAGTTGGCAGATAAATATGCAAAACAAGTTTCAAAATATAGTGTTATTGATATATTAGTTCCATTTAGTAAAGAAGAAATCAAATCTATTATTAAACAAAAGGTTAAGGAAAGATGGCAGAGACAGTGGGAGGAAGATAGAACTGGTAGATGGCTGTACAGTATTCAAAGAAAAGTTGGTGCAATGAGGAGAACAGGACGAAATAGAAAGGAGGAAACAGTTATATCTAGGTTGCGTTTTGGACATACAAGGTTAAACAGTAATTTATTTAAAATAGGAAAACATCGAAATGGAAGTTGTGATTTTTGTGGTCAATAAGAGACGGTAAAACATGTTTTGTTGTTCTGTACAAAATATTCTGTTGAGAGAAGGAAATTAGTTAGTCGGTTACAAGAAAATAAAATACAGTTAAATTTACAAGATATTTTAGGAAAAATTTCTACTTCTAAAGATATAAGTTATTTAATTAATTATCTCAAGAAAACAAAATTGATAGAAAAGATATAAGTTGTTTTTTGTTTTGCTTTGAGGGGGGTGTTTAAAGTTAGCGTCCCGATCCACACTCCATTCCAGTAGATGGCGGTAATGCACATCTAAAAGTTGCTTGCCAACCGCCATAAAAAAGAAGAAGAAGAAGAAGAAGAAGAAGAAGAGTGGATGCCAGATTGTTACCGTTGTGGTATGCAGACAAGCCTTGGCCTCTCGTTCGCTGTGTCTACCAGAAGAGCTAACCACTCACCTCTGTGTCTCCCAGGTACTTCCTCATGTCAGTCCTCCTCCTCTCATGATCCCGTGAAGTCTCTTGTGGCAGAATTTCCACGCATCGTCATCCTCCGTCTGGTGTTGGTCTCTCCTGCTAACCTCCTGGTTCCTCCTGAGTCGATTCCCTTCCCCTGGACCCCTGCCGTCTCCGGATAGTCATCTGGTTCCTCTCGCTGTCCTGGACATCTGGATTCCCCGGTGCTGCTCCGACCCGGCCCCACCTTCGACCCGCTGGTCTCCCGGACACCTGTGGCTACCATCACACGACTAGCGCTGAGTCCCCACTGCTTCCTCCCTGGTCGGCTCTCCGTCCGCCAAGTGGTAAGCTTGCGTCCAGCAGTACATCCAGCTCAGTCAGATCAGCACCACCTCACGTTTACCGAGTTAACCACTGTCTCGTTCCCTCCCAGTGATCGATCCGGTTTCCTGATCCCTGACCGTCGCCTGGCGCTGCTCGTTTCCTGGGTCTTAAATAAAACCTTTAAACTTTACCTGTCTCTCCTGAGTGTGCTTCTGCATGTGGGCAAAATACATAAAGCCAACCATGACAAATTTGAGTTTGTGAGAACAATGACAACAAACATAATTGACATAAACTGAGAGATTGGAGCTGGATCAAAATGCAGCTCGGGAGCCACATGGTGAGTTAGAAGATTTAATAAGGACTCAAAACAAACTTACAGTGGACAAAAATAGCAAAAGGTGGAACAAAAGAGCTTTAGAGAACAGGAAATCAAGTTGAGTAATACGGAACATAAACAACGGAAAGTAACGGCAAGAGAACCTGGAAGAACATATACAGAGGCAGGGTGGAAATTGAGGCAAAGACAGCTGAAAGTAATCAAGAGAAAATGAGAAGCTGAGACCTAAACTACGTTAAGTTTAGATTTTTACAGCTCAGAAGCTTGGACTTCTCTAAACTCCCTGGATCCTACACTAAAGCCAATCAAATATATAAATTCTTGAAAATAACAGTAAGGCCACTCCGCAGGAGGATGAACATAGGAAATCATTATATACAATTTAAAAAAAATTATCCACACGAGAGGATGAAGCATTACTGAGAACGCTGTGACACTGCAAAAAACACCAGGCAAGCACAAAAAACTCATGAAGTAAACATAGGAACACGGTGGGGTATTGTGAGAATGTGGCACATGCAGGTTACAGAGAGAGATGGAGCTACAATGTAATCATTTGAAAAAATATGCAGCTCGCTTGTACACAAGGAAACACAAAGCAGGCATTGTAATACTTTTTCACTCTGGGAACCAGTTTCAAACATGGAGCTTAAGAGAAAATTCAAACTGAAGAAACTCTATTGCCTACCTCCATCAATCAGAGACTCATCCGCCTCCGACGCAAGCCAATCAGTTTTGAACTGCTCCTCCTCGAAGCCAATCAGCATCCCGGGTTCATGTTAAAAGAACTCCACATCCGCGTCTCGGCCTTCTGCTCAGCAAGCAAGCGGTGACTGCGCCGTGTCTGGTTTGGACTCTTATGACTGGATTCAACCCACCTCCATCCCGCTCTCCACCATCGTAGCAAGCTCCGCCTGTCTTTCCTAAGGTCCTCCTTCAACCTCGTCCCTATCAGAATGTAATTCCTCCCGGACTCTTACGGATTTCCCAGTCACTCCTTAAAACGGTCCAGCAGAAGGCCGCCATGTTGAGCCTGGTTCTGCCAGACGTTTCTTCCTAAAGGGTAGTTTTTCCTCTCCACGGTCGCTTCATGCTTGCTCATAATGGACAGTTCAGGCAAACCTGTGTTATCCACTCCACCACCAGTTTCAGGCCTGGGGGGAAACATCCCTATTCTCAGACGTCTGCTTATGCATATTGAAGTATAATTCAGCGTGAATGTTTCCTGCCGAGGTCTGAGCGCAAAACTCTTAAAATATTGTATCAATAAAATTCTTCTAATTACCTTTTCTTTCTGTGTGAGTTTTTCAGATTGAATTAACAGTAGCGGTCTCCCAAAATGCCGGATCCATGTGAACGCACAGCCTACATGACAAAATACCTTTGTCTATACACCTAATCTCGTCTTCATGTGGACAAGGCATGAAATACCCTTTAATTTTAGTAATTTTAATTCCCCTTTCACACTTCAAAGGGGAAGTGGGCATCTTATGAGTTGGTGGTGGCCTAGTGGCTAGAGCAGCGCACTTGTATTGTGAAAAGGGTACGAGTACCTGGTTTGATGGTTCTCTGAGCAAGACCCTTAGCCCTTTTTGCTCCCCGGTTGCCATACAGCAACCCATGGCTCCCTAATAGATGGGTTAAATGCAAGACAAATTTTGTTGGAATGTATAATTGCAATGACAAATATTTATTTTTCTTCAATGATTGCCAATTTAGATGTTGCCAGCAAGCCCAACAATCACTGCTTATTACAGGAGAACTGAACAACTTCAAAACTACTACCTTCAGTCTACCAAGATCCTGACCTGTGTTAACTTTCAGTGCATGCAGCTGGAGTTGAATGAAAGGGGTATGGCAACTTGCAGCCTCAACCAGCAGATTTCCTCACAGGAAATTTCCTTTGGGGACTAAGCTCTGTGTCATGATCCTTAAGCAGGCTGTTGGAATATCTTTAGTGCTTTAGATAAAATCAAAGTTGTTGTGTGTCTTCCTCAGAATATTATCTTAGAATTAATTGAACACAGATTTCTCAGACCAAATGGGCCCCGGAGGATGATCTTTTTTCTCGTTTGTGTGCAAGAGTGGACTGAGAAACTTATTTCTGTCTTTTCTGTGTACTTTGTCACACTTCTACCACAATCTTATGGTATTCCTTACATTTCATAGTGTTTGGGTTTGTTAGGGTCTACTGAGATAAAGTTTTAATATCGGTGCATCAGACTCTTTAACATACTTTTTTTAGTTACTTATTGTTGTAACATCAATAATATCAATATTGTTATATTTATTCTGCACTATTCTTGAATTGAAAAGCATAAATAAAAATTGTTTTATCATTGCTGTGTAGAAACATATTTATCTATCTTAGACATGCTGGTTAAAAGTCCCTCTAGGATAGACACAGGATTGGCAGTAAATAAGTGCGGGCCAGTGGTCACCCCACTAATTAGAGTCTTGTTTGCAGAAAACCCTCCAGCAGAAACCGCTGTCTCTGTTTTAGAGCAATGGGATCCAACCAAATTATAACAAGTAGAAAAAAGGTAAGGAGAAAACAGCATAGCTATTAACAATGTTTTTATTCTTTTTTGGTGGAGCTATGATTGCTTCCGATGTGGAGAATTTTGAGTATTTGTATTGAGAGCCAGGACAGTGACATAAACGGCAGATGGATATCTTGAATGTTCTCGTCATACTTACAAGTATCGAAACCCAACAAAGTGGATTCTCATGGATCCGCAAAGACTTTAAAAAATTATAGGGAACGATAATGTGGTGAACCAAAAGTTAGCACTACAATTAGCTTCACTGTACCGACCACTGCTTTTCATCATTCGTTGTAAGCATCTTTTTATCCATATATCTATACCAGGTGTATACGCAAAATACCTTTGCGTATACACCTAATCTCGTCTCCGTGTGGACAAGGCATGAAATACCCTTTAATTTTAGTACCAACACATAGCGACAAAAGAGAACGCTGCATCAGCGTCATTAGCCTGCCCTGGTGTAATAACAATTTTCTTCCAGAGTTTACAAACTGTTCCTACATCATCTTTTACACTTCAAAGGGGAAGTATCTTATAGATACTATTAGATACTATATTAGTTTGAAACACAGGCAAGAAGTTGCATTTAATACAACTGTGTATTGTATTTAGAATTATTTGAAGAAAAGTATGCAATATGTGTCAAAATACACTGCACATAGTGGTGGGTCAGAGCAAAGCTGGGAATTGGACCAAATTAACCTAAATCTAAATAAGGTTGAAATTAAACATAAGTTGTCCCAAAGCACCTATAAACCTCTGCCCGTATTAACAATTATTCCTAAGACTAAAAGTAGCTATTAGTAACGAAAATTTAGGAAAAAAGTTATAATTTCCCGATTTCTAATATTTTTCTTAGAATTTTACTTTGGTAAGATAAAAGTTATTCACAAAGCATCTTAGGCCTTAAGAAAGCTCCTAAAGTGACAAAATGTTGGGAGCAGTGGAGAGGACTTTTAGCGGTCCAAAGAGTGTCTGAAGCAGGGAAGATGGTGGAGCTTTTGGCTGATCCACTGCCTAAACAGTGGAGGGGAGGAAATGAGCACAAAAACTTATTTAACAATTATACAATTATTAATATATGCAGAAAAAACATTTTACCATCCCTGTAGAGGGCAATTAATTAATTTCTGTGGCTCGATGGGTTTAAGGTGTGACTCTAATAACGTCATTTTATTGAGGATAAATAAATAATAATTTAATAATATTGAATAATTATGTATAAGAAGTGGAGAAATTTACAAAGAATATATATTCAAGAGACAATACCCTTTTTTGCATTGCATGATAATGTCAGTAGCATAAATGGTCATCTAGAAGTTTGCCTGTGTGATGCCATCTCCTCGCTTTTTATTGCTGCACAGAGCACTCCTCACCAGGCTGTTGCATAAAAGCACCAAGGTATGCAGAGAAATATGTGTATTGATCTGCGGCAACATGCTTTAAAGTCTGTGCATGTACACTGTGATCCAAGGACCAATTTACGTTTCAACACTGCTCTATTTTGAGCCTGGTTCTGCTAGAGGTTTTCCTCCCCATTAAAGGGGAGTTTTGCTCAGTATGAGGGATTGCTGCAAAACCATCAACGATGTAGACGACTGTCCATTGTGGCTCTATGCTCTTTCAGGACGAGGGAATGCTGCTTGACTTGATGCAATCTGCTGGGTTTCCTTAGATAGGAAACTTTTTGACCAATCTGTATGATTTCATTGAATTTGACTTTGTAAAGTGCCTTGAGCTGACATGTTGTGAATTGGCCCTATATAAATAAAATTTTATTTAATTATTCTCTTCCAGAGTTGTAACCGGCGTGCACTGGGTTGCGCTGCTGTGAGCAGTTAGGGTTTTCCACCTTTTTTCCCTCCGTTTTCCATTTTATGTCAGTTGTTTTGCCAAATACATTCGCTTTATACAAGCAGGCAATTACAGTAAAATGCTGACAGAGGAGTGTGCATTAATATCAAACACATAAAGTAGTAAAATGACTAGTGAGTACAAATAAATAAGCAAATCAAAAAATGAGGATGTAAATAAGATGCGTTCAAACATTTTGATGCTGTGTGAAAATGTATTAATTTCATCATCATGACACATTTCTTCATCCAGTCTAATCGGTTAATTTCTGTCCTTTGATCACTAGCAGTGCATTTCTTTTTTTTTTGTACTATTAACTAATCACAGCTCTTGAAAGTCACACCTGGCAACGGGGTCAACTGCACATCCTCACTAAGATAAAAATTCCTGTAATTTCCATACTCTAGGAAGTACAGTTCACTAGTATTTGAAATGATGATTTGAGGCTTCTTTTACATTTCTGTAAACAAAGCCTAAAATCATCATTATTCAATAAGCAGCCTACTACCTTATTATCTTTGAGACTTTCCTGAACACTAAAAAAAGAGAAGTAACCATTGTTCACTGCATGCTTTTTGTTAGTTTTTTTGTCTTTAATATGTGTAATGCGAACTGTAATGTGAACTGGAGTAAGCAAAGAGAAATTTTCCCACGGTGGCTAATAAATATTCTTGATTCTTAATGAATGTTAGACTGTTTATTGAAAATACGTTTTTTTATTCCACCTGAACGTTGGGCAAAATTGTTCAGGTGGAAAATCGTTCTGGTTAGGATTTTGACCAAGGACCCATTTTTACATTCTTCATATCTGTGTTCTCTCCCACACTTTGGACATCTCTGTTTGCCTTCACATGCTGCAGCAACATGCCCATACCTCTGACATTTATAGCAACTTAGCGGAGGAGGGATGTAAGTCCTAACAGGAAAAAGTCATACATGCTACTCTGATCCTTTCTGGAACAACATCCTCCTGAAAGTCGAACAAAACAGAAACATTTTCCACGCTCTGTCCTTTCACTGTTCTCATAAGTCTTTTAATTTTACTTACCTCTCCGCCCAAAATGCTATGTCTTATGTTCTCCATATCTTCCCCCACAGAAATACCTGAAATCTCTCCTCAAGTTACTTTAGCCTCACTCACCACTTTTTTAAAGATATTCTGTGTTCAACATTATTTTTCTGCTCCTTTGTTCCAACAACTATTAGTAAATTGTCATCACTGAGAATCTGCAAAATTCCCCTCTCCAAACTTCTTTTAACTCTTTTCACATCTCATCTTCCTTCCTAAATCTTAGAATTAGCTTGTAATCTTCTTACAACTTTTTTGTAGATTCCAGTACCTTCATCTGAACTGCATGATTCCAGGTGTCGCAAGTTACTTTGTATCATCAACTGACTATCATCCTTTCTACTCTCTCTCTTCCTGATCCTCTCTTACCAAACACCTTGTTCCAGCAACCAAATTCCATCTCATCATCACCATCTTCACCATCTAACTGAGACGCCATTGCTGCACAGTCACAATCCAGTTTATGCCAACCACCAACCAACTGAAGCGTCTCTGCTACGAAGCGGGTTCCAACAAGGGTCCTCCATCCCTCCACCTCATCCTTCGGCCAGCTTGGACCTGGAAGCAGTTTACCTTGTAGTAGATACGTCACGACTTAACAGCCCCATTGAAATCTGCCTGCTGCAATCAGAGAAAGAAGAAAATGCTAATCATGCTTCCTGTCTACATTACAAATGAATCATGGTGTGCAAAGCTGCCGGTGACCCCACCTGGATTACAATTTGGGACATAAATATAATATATAGCTGGACCGATCCTGTCCTCCCTTGCCTCTGCAGCGCCTGCTTTGGGCTTCATTGAGTCAGCACCTTGAGCAAGCAGGTCAATCTGATAAGAGTCAGCCCCGCTGGGCTCCACAAGCCACCCCAAACCTCCGGGGGAGAGGGGGGGTGAAAAATCCTCCACCTCAAAAAAACAAAATGGGGCAAAACTACCAGCATAACTCTGCTCTATCTCCGTTATTCAATATGACAAGACAAGCTTACGGCTTTCCCCCATCCTGAACACAACCCCTCCCCTCCCATTCCTGCGTATCCCCGCACACTTTAATGTTTTTTTTTTTTTTCAAATTTGTCTGGAGGCGGAAATATGCTTTTACAGGGGGGCAAGTAACACTTTAAGTGTATATCAAAAACAATAAACACAATCTTTAGATAACGGTATTATAGATGGATTTCATACAGAATTTTGCAGAAGTGAATAATTTTTGCCTTTCTTTTCTAAATAAAAGCACTTGGATTATAATGTTTTTTTAATTTTATTTACAGCGATGCTGTTACATTTTTACTAAGGATTAATACAACATGATAATCATGGTGAGTGGGAGATTAGTTGTTCATAGGTACATGTTTAAAAGGAGTAAATGCATTTTGCAAATAATTTGATAAACATATCTAACAGTATTTTATGAATATATTTGACATCATCATCTACTCAGGCAATACATTATATCAACAAAGGAAATATTTAATATTTAAATACATAAATTACAAATATTTGTAAGGCAAGGATAGTCTAGACAGATTGTGTGTCTATAGGAATTCTTTCATCTTTACACTCTCTCCCTCCTTCCCCATCGTTCCCTCTTTTGGTCTGTTTCCCAGGAATAAATGATTGGTATTCCTCCTTACATCCTCACCAACAGCAAACATCACTCTCATCAAAGACTTTCGTCTTTGATCTGGCCTTCAAAGAAATGTGTCATCAAAGCCTTTCAGGTTAGGTATGAACTGAGTGAGGTAAGGGGGGATTGAGGTGGAGGGATCGCTGCTCACACATTTAGCTTGTGACAGAAATGCAAGCAGTAACTGGTCGTTAATTACTAATTACAGTTTGGGAATAATTTTCTACAAATAAACTGTTGGTTAATAGTGATGACAAGATGACGCAGTGATTTTTAGCATAAAAGAAACTGTGTGCTTTTAGTCTAGCAACATCACCATTAAGTCGAGATATTTAGTCTATAGATTATAGATATATTCAAGTTTTCCACGTAATATCTTAAGTGTTTAGAAGCAAGTCCAAGTCAAGCGTCTATCTTTCTTTCCTAAATCCATTCATGCATTAGATGAACCTCATTTAAGAAATGCTTTCTTAGTGCCAAAGAGAACCCAACAGATTTACTTTCACAAGTGTAGCATTATTTCTTTTGCTAAAATGCTTGATTTAGATGGAAACGTTTTTGAATATTATTTTGGGATTTTCTATTTCAATAGACACAGAAACGGAAAGGTAATAGGGAATGAACGAAAGAGGAAAAACATGAGGCAAAATGTTAAGAGAGAAAAGGTGACGGAAATAGAGCATAGGAAAAAGAGGGTGTAAGATAACATCCTCTGAAACTGCTTCTACACCTGCAGAATGAGATATAAAAAGAACAGAAAATGCAATCAAAAAAATGTGGGGGGGTACTCCAGGAGTATGGAGTACCAGGCCCTTTAATAAGGGCTGTCAGGTCTCTGTATGACCGGTGTCAGAGTCTGGTCCGCATTGCCGGCAGTAAGTCGGACTTGCTTCCGGTGAGAGTTGGACTCCCCCAAGGTTGCCCTTTGTCACCGATTCCTTTCATAACTTTTATGGACAGAACTTCTAGGCGCAGCCAAGGTGTTGAGGTAATCCATTTTGGTGGCCTTAGGATTGCGTCTCTGCTATTTGCGGATGACGTGGTCCTATTGGCTACATCAGAGCGTGATCTACAGCTCTCACTAGAGCGGTGCACAGCCAAGTGCGAAGCGGCCGGGATGAAAATCAGTGCCTCCAAATCCGAGACCATGGTCTTGAACCGGAAAAGGGTAGAGTGCCTTCTCCGGGTTGGGGAGGATGTGCTGCCCCTAGTGGAGGAGTTCAAGTATCTTGGGGTCTTGTTCATGAATGAGGGGAAGATGGAGCGGGAGATGGACAGGCGGATTGGTGCGGCGTCTGCTGTGAAGCAGGCGCTGTACCGATCCGTTGTGGTGAAGGCAGAGCTGAGCCAAAAGGCGAAGCTCTCGATTTACCGGTCGATCTACGTTCCTACCCTCATCTATGTTTATGAACTTTGGGTCGTGACCGAAAGAACGAGAGCCCGGATACAAGCGGCCAAAATGAGTTTTCTCTGTAGTGTGTCTGGGCTCTCCCTTAGAGATAGGGGAGGAGCTCAGTCATCCGGGGAGGACTCAGAGTAGAGCCGCTGCTCCTCCATGTCGAGAGGAGCCAGTTGAGGTGGCTTGGGCATGTGGTTAGGATGCCTCCTGGACGCCTCCCTGGTGAGGTGTTCCGGGAACGTCCCACCGGGAGGAGGCCCAGGGGAAGTAGGGCCTCCCTACTGAAGCTGCTACCCCGCGACCCAACTTGGGATAAGCGGAAGAAAACGGACAGACGGACGGAAGATATATTTAGTGACAGAGTGTGCTGTCATAAGTAAGGCTTATCTATAAGAAGAGTGTTCAAGAGGGGTTGTGAGCAGCCAAAGAACCACTCCCAGAGCACAGAGGCAGAGACCAGGGAGACCAGAACCCCAGATGTCCAAAAGGGCCCCCAGAGCACAGGAGCCCAAGTAGGACCAACACAGGGATAGCTGCCTCCTCCATCCCAGAAAAAAAGTAGAGGAGAACACCAGGAAACCCCCCAGCAGCCACTGTGCTGAAGCCCCCAGGGTATGCAGTGACAAGCTGCATCCCAAAACCGAACCTGACAAAAATACAAACACATAAACACAGGCACGCAGTCACATTTACACATTCCCACCCTAAGGCCTCTAAATGCAAACGCAGGACCCCTGCCAAGGTTCAGCACACCCCAGGAACCCAAAGTCCCTGATTCCACCCCAGACCTGTCCAGGAGCAGCAGAGCTACCAGGCCAGTGTTGTGGAAAATGTTATTGATGTATGTAACTCTGATCATATCTTGTCTGGAAGCACCTGCACAACTTTCCTGTGTGAAAGAAGCTCAGATGCTTACAGATTTACCATTGTGTTTTCTTTAACCAAGGACACAGAGAGGAATTGTGTTACATAATAACTAGATTGTATCAGTGGGTGCACTCTTCTGAAGGTTACTCCCATTTCCTATGTTAACCCAGAATGTATAAAGGTTTAGTGTGTCTTTCTCCTTTCACTCTGTTTTCCTGAATGTGTTGGGGGACAGAGATATTGAAATGATCTATGCCTTTGAATGAAACTTGCAAAGACAAATATGTATCTTTCTCAGCATTAAAATGAGTAGTGTGCTTTCCTCCTTGATAACGATTATTATTCATCACACCAGTCCCCCCCACGTCCACCGGCACAGAACCAAGAGCATCTCAAGTAGCTACTGGAGGCCCCCAAAGTCCCACCCCAATGGGGGTCACAGACCCTAGCACCAGACCCTCAACACCCAGTCACCCCACCCATTTCAGCCACAATGTGCCACATCATGAAGGGACCCCAGGTGATGGAGCTGATCAAAGGAGCCCAGAGAGGTTGATCAGCATGTTATTCGGCAGAGGCTTGGTAACAGCCATCCATTTGAGGTGTGTCAACGAAGTGATACATCTAAATAAATAAATAAAAATTGTAGGTCCTCTGGATGGGTTCTTCTTTGTCGAAACATTTTGTCTCTTCTCCAAGAAACTTCTTCAGTCTAAGGAGTTACTGATAAACTCAGCCTTTTGAGCAGTACCTTTACATTGTGGCCCAACAAGTTAATTGCGACAATAAAAACCTGTGATCACATGCAAAGGAGGACCATCAGGCTAGTAACCAATCGTTAGTGTTCTGATGACTGGCTTTTGTTCCCAGGGGGTTGAGTGATATATGTAATAACAGCATTGTAAGGTGGGGGACAATTGAAACCAGAGGCCTCCACCCCATTTGGTGATTTCCTTTCACAACTATGGCTTCCTTTACTTCCCTTTCAAACCAACATTGCTGTCTGTCCAGGATGCCATCATCTTCATCCCTGTAATAAACCGCCAGCCTGCAGATGAGTATAAATCGCAAAAGTGTGGTCTGATTTTGTTGCTCTTCTGTGCTCGGCCATCTTTTTGGCCAGTAGCTGCTTTGTTTTCCCAGTGTATAACTGATCACAGTCCTCCTAGCACTTGTGCTAGGGGACTAGGTATTTGGGGTGAATCAGTCGTTGTTGTAATGTGTTATGGTATTTGAAAGCTGCTGGGACATCATGTGTAGAAAATAAATGTCTCAGTTTCTCTGAATCTCCCACAACACAAGGGATGACTACTGGTCTGAGTTTGGGATCCTTTATCCCCAATGGCTGGCTGGAGTCCTGTTTGGATTTCTTCTTTGCTTTGAGGAAAGTTCAGTTGGAATACCCACATTGCTCTAAGGCCTGTCTTGGGAGTGATTTGTCCTTCTCCCTGGGTCCTGAGTTTGTGGAGACGTTGTCTGCTCCGCGATTCAGATTCCTGATGACTCCTAAATTATGATCCAGTGGATGATTGGAGTCAAACCGCAAGTACTGTTCTGTGTGGGTGGGATTGCATTACAGCTCAGTTTCTAATTGTCCTCCATCTAAAGCTGAAAAGTTCAGGAAAACCAACCTGCCATTTTTTTTAAATCCTTTCATGTGAACTTTATATATTTGTAGAGTTGATGTGGTCAGTGAAATGTTGGATTTCCTAAAATTTTATTTTAACCCAGTCTCTGAAAGATTTCAAGAAAGAAGAACCCATCCAGAGGACCTACTAATTTTTTTCCGACCTGGATTGTTCAGATGCATTAGAACACAATGCATCCAAATGTTTCAGAATAGTTGCCCTTGAGAATGAGTTGGACACCTCTGATCTAACCCCCAGATTCCCCATTCTCCATGCTCGTGCCAATGCCTTCACGGTCGGCCAACAGAGCAACTGTGTTGTCATGTTATTTAAAGGGAGTCTGTGATTTTTCTGGGAGTTTCCCCAAGTCCCTTTTATATATGCACAAGACCATTTTACCTCCTCTTCCAAAAGAAAATTTTCCAAATCCAATCTGGTCTTATTTCTTTCTACTGAGGCCTTCCTCTTCTTCTCACAAACTTGCAAGTTTGTTTGTTTTTGGGTTTGTTTCTTGCGACTTTCCGCCATGTTCAAAATATACGTTGTGAGCAGCAGAACTACATTGAACGGCTAACACCGAAGCTAACTGCTAAGCTAACCAGATACGTAAACAATAGAAGTGCGCATGTGCAGCCAGCCAGTGGAAACTAACTAGGAGCGAGCATGCGCATTGGCGTAATGTGAGCATGTCAGAATGATTGGCATGTCGGACGACCAATAGATAAGGTCCCCTGGAACTTGATGGACAGGAGGGGTGCGAGCAGGAACAAAACTCTGGGGAATCAAAAATTAAATTTAGACCGAATGGCAAGGATTGGTGAGAGTTTTTACAGGCCTGCAGCGTTCAGAGACCTACATTTTTTAACATCCTTTTTCTGACTAAATAATTTATTTACTGCTGTCAGGATGGAAGGACCATTTCACCCAGTATAATAAAAGTGTTTCTAAACAGGATTACCAACTATAGCTTTAATGAGAACGGTTCCACATCCTCTGTAATGACTCCAACCATCACTGTCAACAGACCTGCTCTCTGTCGTTCACCGTCAAATTACGGAACAACTCCAGTTTTTTGTTTTGTTCCAGTCTGTGCTCCTGCTGGGTCAAACTCCACAATTTCAATCATAGCAAACAGGAAATAAAACGGCAACAACATCTGGCTTGTCAAAGTTAGATTGTGCAAATACAGATTATTAACCACAAATAAAAAAAACTTTTTATTATTTACAATTAAATAATTTTTTATATAAATATAGGGTGCAAACCACTCTTTTTGCACCACAAAAGGATACAGATTTGTCATTTCAACATTTAAGTTGAAACATGGTAAGCTTCTCCAAATAGATTAGGTTCTGCTTGTAATGACGAGGATTGCACATGCTCTTCTCAGGCTCCAATGATATCAGAACACAGCTAGATGGAGTAACCGTGGATGTAGTACACTTTGCTTTTCACAGACTCACGGAGGCAGTATGGAATGGAACAGACACGCACAGGAACAGAAGATGTGGAATTACGGGGTAACACCCACATAATACCAGCTCTTTGGTCTGTTTGTGTCACTTAAGTTTGACTCAAGCCTAAATTGCATAACCCCCAGCTCTACCATGAAGTGGTAAAAAAAAACATGACATATATGAAAGAAAGTTTTTGAGTCCAGGAGTCAGGGCTGCATTTATCTATAATCCTTGAAGCAAACAAAGCTATATGTTGCCTGTAACAACATTGCACATCACAGCTCATATGCCAAATATTAAATGGTGCATTTACCTGTAAAAAACAGAAGAAGTTTAGATTTTGACAACAGAAGCCAGAGAAGAGAAATGATTTCCAAAGATAAATGCTAGTATCACTAAGTGATACCCTCCCTGGCTTTGCTCTATTTAAAAGAGAACAATTCTTATGTAATGCATCCATAGCAGCATACTGCATTATTCCTGTTCCCTGGTGCTGAAATATGAACGCAATGTCACCTAAGGCTGCCAAGCTAACCGTTTGCCTAATAACGGAAGGAGCGGCAAAGTAAAAGAGAGAGCACGGGAGCACTAAATGGCCTGATGGAACGGGAGTAAAAGAGCGATAGAGGCTCCCGCAGAATAGTGCCATCTGCATGTGAATGAGTCTCACCCAGAGAGATCTCTTTTGGAGAAATTAATGATCTCAGGAAGGCAGACTGTGTGCTCCATGGAGCAAGGAGTCTCTTGTCAACTGGGCTTTCTTTCTCCTTTGCTCTTTGTACTCTGGCAGATATTAAACGTCTGCAGGCCTCCTCTGGCGATCCTGTGCATGTCTGCTTGTTTAAATTTCATTATTACATGAGGTAAACGAAGGGTTTTGGTGAAAGGTTCATAATCAAAGAACAAGAAAGGGAAAATTATATTAAAAAGAAGAATGTGTTCTCGGCAGGAAGCATTTAAAAAATAAATAAAAAAGAGAAAGACCGAAGCAGGTCTCGATAGCAAGTCCCATCCAGCTGAGGTCTCTGTACCTGGCTCTGGAGATGTGAGAATTCAAAATAGACTGAACAGCCTAATAAGGAATAATCAGCTTTGCACTGTGGAAATCTGTACTTCCTCCCATAATTTCTTTTGTAGATAAGTCCAAGTACTATGCGGCAAGGCTGTCAAAAAAGTACAAGGAAGCTTGCATAAATTAAAGCTCACTATGTGTTGTTTGAAATACAATAAATACACATAAGAATAAATTCCAGTCAGCTGGAATGCTGTAATTTTATGAAACCTGGGCCACATATCATCGGCAGATGAGAATTTGATTGGCATTACTGTTAATGATGTGTAAAATATTTAATACATTTTAATTTTTCAATGCAATATCATAAACACACATAGAAATAAAGAAAAGATATAACTCTATTTGAGTATATTTAAACAGGTTAGGAAATTATTGTTTTTGACAAGATTACTGTTGGCACATTGCATTCTTTTAAAATCATTGTAAGTGTGGTACTCTTTTTTTGACTTCATCAGAAGTCCTTCAAACTTCCAACCAGTAAACCATGACTTTCTGTTTCGTATGTTATATGGTATTGCATGCTAATCTCTCTGATAGCAAGTATCCACAAGGCTGTACAATAATCTATATTTACCATGGTATCATGCACTGTAAAAAGTATGCAAAGGGGGTAAAAATCCCCCATAGTTCACTGTTAGAGAATTTCATCAACCACTGGCATTTTGGGGTCACTATGTCACCATAACAACCTTTAGACACTATCTGCATACTAACTAGTTCTTTGGGAGTGATGCCTGAAGAAAGGCTTTCTCTGTAATACAATTATGAATCATATATAACTAACACTGATCTTTTCTGCAACAAACATTATAAAATGGTTTAGCATGTAGCAAATTCTGAATATGTAGAAAAGCTCTTCGTGCCCACTGTTGAGTACGATGACACATGTGTGATACTGTCATGTTTGTCCTACAACATGTAACATGAGAAGAAATCAAAATGGGTTGTAATCAAAGGAATTTCACACATCCACACAGAGACAGCCTCTAACAGCAGGGAGCCCTGCTATGAGGCCAGGTTACACCTCCTTTATCTTTACTTCTTGCCTGGGAACTCTCAAGGAGAGTGTCCACGCTGGGAAGACCAACCACCCATATTTAATAAATAAGGAAACAAAAATGTCTCTTAATTGGCTCTTTTAACACATAGATGATCCAAAACATGTAGTTAAATCTAAACAGCAATGGGCTAGTAGCCACAAAATCAGCCTCTGAGTTTGCAGACCAAAATCCTATTAAAAGCTTATTTAAGCTTAAGACAAAAAGGCTCAAAAGAGGACCTCAGAATGGACAATATAGGGAGAGGGAAATGATGCAAAAAGGAACTCTGACTGTGAACTTATGGGTTTTCTTGTGGATTTTTATTATAATGCTTATGAGCCTCTGGTTCATAAGGGAAACTAACTTACTAAGTTGATTTCCCTCAATGTGTCTGTAAATATTTATCTTGAGTATAAAAGCATTTCATTTACTGTGTATGCAAGAGAAAACTCTCTAAAACAGCAAACTGTGACAGACCAAAATACTTTGATGGAAACATTGCTCTCATCTTGGCAGATTAATTACTAACAGTGTTTGGATAATTTAATTATTTTTTTCAAAACAAACCCTTATTTTATTTAAAGTAATGGATAAAACTTCAAAGTTTTCAAGAGAGAATGTCAAACATTTGTTAGAATCGTTTAGCTGTCACTTGTATTTCATAAAATTTGGGAGATGTGCAATATTTAGAACATGTTCAATATCTAGATGGCTGACAGTGTTTTGTGTTTTGCTTTCTCTACACATTGTGCAAAGAAAGGTTCATAAACAAGTCTTTTGCATCAGAGGCTAAATATTTGAACTGTCTTTGTACTTGTATAGAGCAAAATACAAAAATAGCTTTTTAAAATACCTATAACGATGTAGTCTGTCTAACATGCTTACAGAAGCTGCAATCATAAACTATAAGAGCATCTGTATTTTGAATCAGGTCCTGATTTCTCTACTAATACCCAGGTAGTTTGTAGAGAACTCCTTGAAGTCTTAGCTAGCTGGCTGACAGTAACCCTTACAGTTTAACGCTCACATTTGGCTGTTTACAAAGTCTAATAAGTGTGTCCCTGTGGTAGACCATCCAGCTGCAGAAGAGAAGATTGCATTTTAGCTTCATTGTGAGGCTTGTGGTCCCCCTCATCAGATCTGACAGGCGGTATGACAAGCTCTATCTGCGAGCTCGCTGATAAGTGCAGTTTAGGTCTGCCTCAATCCAATCATATGACAGTACCAGTGAATGGCTTCACTCACTACTGTGGGGTAGGGCTATCCTTGCCCAGTTGATAATACTCTCACAACATTCTATGATGTGTGTGGAAATGCTAGATGTGCAGAATTTTGAAGTGCTATGTTAAACTTCAGCATATTAAGTTCAGCAGAAGGGGATTCACAATATTCGTTGGTTATTTATAAATGTTTTCAGTGTACATTAAGGGTAATATTTATGCATAAATAAAACAATGAATACACAGATCTGGGCCTTTTCTGCTTAACTATAGGCAATGAGGTTCTCTAACCATCAGTTTATTGCAATTTATTTACTGCTCATTTGCTTTCTTGAATGGCATGATTTATGGAATTTTGTTTTTTAAAGTGTAGTTCAGAGAAATGGACATGTTTATTTTATATGAGTTGTTAGAGGTGCAACTTTTTGTGGAACAATTCATTTTGTAAAAGGACAACTTTAAGTGGGAAATTTTCTTTAAAATTTTCAGTGAGATTATACTACTGCAAAAACAAGAAAGAAGAATATTTCCATCTTTTCACAGATTAACACAGATGCAAATGAAACATTTCCCCTGGTAAATTTAGTATCAATTAATAAGTATATTTGAGAAAAACAAACCAGACATGCTAGAGGTTGAAAATGCTGCCTAAATAACCCCTTTTGTTTCCGTCTAGCCCCTTGAAAGTAACTCCGTAGATTTTCCCCTTACAGATATATTAATGCGTTATTTATAGTGCTAATTAAACATTTTTAGAAACTTCATTTGAAATGTCTTTCACAAAAAAATCCAATCTTCACTGTGGAAGTGAAGGACCTTCAGGTACCGATTGAGTCCCCTTAGGTCTAAAATGGGGGCGAAAACCGGCCGTCTTTTTCACTACAAGGAACTATGTTGAATCGTAGCCTCTGGGTTGCCGCAGAGGATCCACAGCTTCGATTGCGGAAAGCTTCTGGTCTAGTGCTTGGGATTTCACCAGGTCGGTGATAATAGTCATTTTGACCTGCCGTGAAAGCGAGGTCTGCCGTCGGAACTGGAGCTTGTAGCCATGGGTTAAGGTGGCAACCACCCATGGATCTGTTTAACTGGGTGGCAGACTGGCTCACGAAAGGCCCTGCTGGGCCGCACATCACCGGGATAGGAACCACCAGGTCTATCCCCAGTCTGAGGCATGGCAGCCAACAACGGATCGTCTGAGGAGAGACGTGACAATGCTCATGGGTCCCGCCAACAGGCGTGCAACTCCCTCAGGTATTCCTCTGATGGAGGTACAGAAAAGGGAGTAGGAGCCCGTCCGCACCTGAAAAATGCACTCCCAGAGCCAGATACCTCTCCTTGTGGGAATTCCAGCTGCATCAAGGCCATAGACATGACCTCCCCAATGGAACTGTCACCGGCCTCTCCAACCACACTCTGAGATGAAAACGAACCAGTCTGAGAGGCTTGAGAGGACTCTGCCTCCTCCACATCTCTAAAATGAGAAGCAGAAGCAGCCAGAGATAAGATGTCCTCCTCTGCAACAAGATCAGGCACCGGTGGGGAAGAAAGCCCAGCCACGGGAAGTGAGGCATCCGAATGACATGTCTGCAACAAGGACTTCATCTCTGCCAACACTACCGACAACTGCTCCACCCTTGTGGCCAGGCCCTGGTCAGGTTTGGCCCGTTTCTTTCTAGAGGGGGGCACGGAGACCGCGGTCTCACCATGGCGCTTAGAACGCCTGGGGGGAGCCACCTGCCCAGAGAGTGGAAGGCCAGAGCCATCCTGGGGGCACAACTGGGCCAACCGAGCCACCCTCACTGCATGGGGCATAAAACTACAGTTCATGCAGGGATCCTCAGACAGCACCTCCACAAAGTGCTCACGTCCAAGGCAGGTAGGGCGAAGGTTGTGGCCATCCCCTGCCTGGAAGGCAGCCCCACAATCCATGCAGCAGTGGGAGCCATCCATGTCGAAGGTCGACAAGGTTCAGCCCAATTAAGAAACGAAAAATTAGCTAACATCAAGAGAGGGGGCGCGAACGCAGCTGTTACCAATCATAGCAGAGCAGACCAACAAAAGAGGCTGCAAACAAAAAGTGGCTGATATTGGAATAGGGGGCAAAAAACATCACCAGGTATAAAACCAATAAACTAAAAAAAGTTAACAACGTTAGCTGTATCCAAACTTCAGCAAGTGAAGTTGGTCACACTGGGAGTAGGAGCGAAAACGCTGGCGTCACCAGTTTTCAACAAAAACAGCATCAAGCTGTAGTAGTACCACAACACGGTAACAAGAAGCCCTGAGCTGGGAGAGGGGGTGCAAACTCTGCCATCACCAGCCAACAGCAAACTTACCTTCCGGGCGGAGAAAAAAACGCAACTCCTGTAAGCAAGATATTTAAATACATAATTATTAAATCTATGTAAATATCTCAAAACCAATGTTAATCCGGTCAGATTTCAGTAACAAAACCTAAATTCTATGAAAAACATGTGGGATGAGGTGAAGAGTAAATACGAGGGGAGCGGGAATTATCAAAGATCCCTCTTTGTGTATATTACCACATGAACTAAATTCTATCAGAATTCAAGATTTACTTTGTTCTTATGTTGTATTTGATTTTCAATAAATATTTCATTTTCAATAAAATACAATATAAAGGATGAAATATTTTTTTTTTTCTCATCATCATCAGTGCACGCTGCCCCATTGGCAAATAGTGGGTTGTTGAAAATAATAATTTTGCTAAGATATGTAGCACTAGTGATTTTGTTAACCAGTTATTTCTTAACATGTGTTCCACACAACTGAACAATTGTGCTGAAATAAATATGTTTCCATTTTTTGTCTACATTTTTCAGTGTAAGATTATTGTGTTGAAATTGAAGCTGAATTTAGTTTGTGGCTTTTTATGTCTTTGATAGTTGTACCCATAACTCCAGCCCTCAACTTCCGGCCCTGTAAGGCAGTGTCATTTTTGTGAGAGTATCATCGTAAACTGACAAAGTTGGGTTCTCCCACATTATTGGGATGTGCAAAGAGGGTGAAGTGACATTTCTCTGGGGAGCCAAGCTCTGTCAGAAAGAGATAAATTAATTTTATATTTTTGTGGCCTCTGAAAAAGAAATAACAGCACTGCTTAATTAAAATGAATTCAATGTTAACATAACTCATTTCTTTCAATCAAGAACTGCTGCTAAATATTGTTACTAGGAAAATTAAAATCAATGCAGATAAGCCATAAGCCTCTCCAGGTTTCAAAACAAAATTAATTTCTGCTGAAAATTCACGATTTCTATGCTGGGGTGTGACATAAAATAAATTTTCCTATGTTACATGAAGTATCACACTTAATTAAGCAAGCAATTAATCAACATGAATACTTTCATGCTTATTTAAAGTAATATGTGAATAGCAGTCTTTAAACGATCTTCATGATTAACAAGCCAAGTTAACCAATGTTAAAAAATATGTGAAATTAGATTTTATAAGGTTACAAATAACAGTTCTAGCTGAATGCAGGTAAGCTAGAGACATGCATGGTTGGCTTGCATACTCAGACAGAACGTGTAAAGTGAGATAATTGATTGAGACAAGGGTAAAAGAATTAGGAAGCAAATAACAGGTTTTCTGTTGTGCAAAGATTATATTTAGTTTGTTTAAATGACTTTAAAGCCTAATCCCAGTCAACCTGGGAACAAGGCATGTTTACGAACTGTAATTATTAAGGGTTTTTCCATTACTTTGCCACTGTTTGTGTCCAGAGACCCAAAATTCTTTACTGCGCTTGTGTAAACATCTCAGTATATGCAGCGGAATAAAAGCAGAGATGTTTTATGTTCTTATCTTAAAGTACCTCAGTAATCATTTGAGAATTAATCATCTGTCTGTTGGTCTCTTATCCAAAGAGGCCAAACAATTACTGAATTACAGTGCCTTGCACAACTCTTCAGACCTTTTGAACTGTTTCATATTTTCAATGACTATTATGTGATAAAACAACACAAAGTAGAACTTGGCCATTCTAATATACAGACATGTTTTGATCTAGACTGTTTTAGTCACTGGTTGTGTGTTTTGGGCTGTTAGTCTGCTAGAAACTGTCTCAAGTTTTTAAGAAACCTCTAACATTTTCTCCCTGACCTGTTTGCTGTGTTTGTTTAGTACTGCTCAACAACCCCCTGAAGTCTTCACAGAACAGGATAATTGATATTTTTAATTACCCACAAGTACTGTTCCCTCAAAGCTGTGTGCATGCGCAATCACACACTGCATCTGGATTCACTGCACACAGAAAATCTATGCAGCGCAGAAAATAAAATCCAAGCTGAACTGATAAATAATAACAAACCAAGTTATTTTGTACCATTTTGCAATTCTGGTGAGATGGTGTTCCACAGTCCCACTCTGTTTGCGGCAGGTGCTGATCAGAGCGTATGGGGTTAGATAGCTTCCTAAATAGACTTGTACATAAAAGGATAGTTGTGTCCATATCAGTCAGAAGTTGTGCATAACAAACATTTGTAAACTCATAATAATTTAAATCGCATTCAAAAGATACAACATACAGTTTAAATAGTTACAACTTCAATAACTAATAAATATAAATTTCAAGTTTAAATTTGTGCTTTACTCTTTATGAACACAAACAGCAGTGGCTGCTTGAGAATACTGATTTTTTCTTTGAGAATACGAATTCACAACAGTGGTCTGACGTCACGGTTTCCAAGGCTGGTTAATGGAGCACAGAGTGCGAAGATAGGAGCTGCGCATGCGTTCTTCAGACTGACCATCTCAGAATGCACCGCGGCCGCAGCTTCATTCCAGACAGCGCAGAGCTCACAGTGGTAAGTTAAACATTCCCTTTTCTGCTGTCGTTCTTCAAAAGTACGTTTTCAGATAGTTTGAAGCGAGAACATTATACTTTTAAGCTTCCCTATGTGGCCTGTTTACAGAGTTAGTGCGTAATTTTAATAAAAAGTCCAACGTTGAGCGTCTGTGCCAACTGGTAGGATTTTTTAAGATTTACAGCCTATTTCCTACTTTTATCTTTAAAAAAAACAACATTGAGGATGGTATTAAACATGTGATCACGTTGAAATTGTGACTATTTATCGGTAAATAATTAAAATGAAAACATAATTTTTATATATTAGTAACAGTAAAGGGAGTAGAGTTAAGCTACTTTGTTGCACCTACTAACCTTCACAGCATTGTTCATTAAGGAAAAGTTATTTCTGTCTGCCCACCTTTACAGTGATTAATCTATAAATTATGTGCAGTTAGTTCAGTTCATTCTTTCAGTGAAATGGTAGAAATACCAGAGAAGGGAAGCCATTTGTTACATTTACTACTATACATTTTACCTTTTCTTTCTTGAGAACTATAATAATCTGCATGTTAACCACATATAGTTTTATGGTGTGAAAAGGTGAGAATTGAAAAAAAACAATTATGGTAACATTTATTTACAGGAAGAAACAGAAACAAAATATGTGAGGATAAACACTTCTGTGCCAATCCTCCAAATATTTTTTAATGAAGGGGACCTGAAACCAGCCTTCAGGCTAAGAAGGGCCACCATCGTCCTCCTCCTTCAGCTGCTGCCCATCCAGAAGGTCCATGGATGGTCACAGGAGATAGAGGTGCTGGTGACCCTCTGCTGGCCGGCCTGTGGTGCATCCTATAGGGAAACAGCTTGCCAGGAAGATCTCTTACCTTCTTGTCCTTAAATAGAGCCAACAATGACACACAATTGATACATAGATTATATTAATTGGATAGAAGATTAAGACATATCAGCATATTACCTAAATTACAAGTTCATTTTATATTTCGTACAGGTCTAGTGGAGGCACGCTACAACAGACACCACACCAAGGCTGATTAACATCATTGAGCATGTCTTTGGTGATCTGAAGACACGGTGGCGTTTCATCTTCTTAAGAGCGCTGGAGGTCCGCCTGACGTTTTCCCCAAAAGTAATCACCGGCTGCTGCATCCTCCACAATATTAGTATAGAGGCAGGGGACCACCTAGACATGGAGGATGAGGAGGTTGACCCAGAGGAGGATGACCATCCGGCGGCTGAAGACAGGGAGCTGCTCAAGCTGGCTGCATGTTTAAGTTGACATGACTACATCTGACCTAATGTAGATCAGTTCGAGTCATGTCCACATGCTCCTTCATTTAATTTTTTTCACCACCTGTAAAAATACATAAAATAATCAGTGAATTAATTTTCATTCCAACTTTTTTTAATTGTATGTTTGTAGGTGTTGTCTATTTGTATAAGATGTTAATAGAAGTTATTTATTTGTTTTAAACCACGTTAGTAACTGTTAATTTGTTGAATATGTTACACCTTCATTCTGTTCCAAAGTTAAAACATTTGTCTAAAATAAATATCTGTTTTTTTTTCATATATTGTTACTATTGTTTTCTTTCCCTCTTTCTCTTCTCAATTCTTCGTGTCCTCACTTAGGAAAAACATTTATAGAATTTATTTATTTATAGATTTTATATTAGGGCTGGACAATATAGAAAAAAGCATATTGATAAAAAAAAATGCATATTGATGGATAGATAATTATCAAAAAGATTTAAAACCTGGCTCTTATAATATTGCTAAATGACTTAATTTTAATATATCACACACAAACACTCAATCCCAAATAAATTCTTATTTACCCAACAGTTTTAACCATAACTGATTTTTTTTAAAGAAAAATAACACAACTTAACAGACCTGGGTGATTATGGGTTATTAAATACTGACAAAGAATAAACTAAAGTGACCGGCGCTGTTAGGGAGCGCTGTTAGAGAAAAACTTGCGTCCCAGAACTTTATATCGCGGATCAAGAGTGGCGAGTAGTTGTTTGAAGCCAGGTTTTTCAGCTGCAGACAACAGCAGCATATCCCCTCACTATGAAGCATGTTACTGCATGCGTGATGTCCTTACGCCGCCAGGACGCTTTGTCATTTTATCACAAAGAAGGGAGCCCAGTTTAACTGCAATACCTGCTTTGTTTTGGAAGAACTTCCAGAAGATTCCTAAGAAGATGACGCGGCGTCGTGCGGGGCTAAAACGGCTCGCGCTGCTGCGGGAGTGAGCGGCTTACGTGATGAAACAAGTTGGTTGCGTTACCAGACTTTGTTTTTACCGGTTCCTTGCAAGTTTTACAAATCACTGTGGTTTATTTCTGTCAGGCTGGTGAACTAGTAAAACCCCGTTTTGGAACAATTTCCTCCGCTGCTCCTTGCTGCGACATATTCACGTGCTTTGTGTTGTGGTTTGAGAGGGCGGAGCTTTGTGACGGCGTGCCTGGGTCCGCGATTACGATTGGTTGAGAGGAAGCAGTGACTGTAGCATCAACTAGGTTAAAAGGAACAAAGGAAAACCGTCTCACCAACTTTTATCGACCCTTTTTTCCCTTATTGTGCCACACATCTTCCGACTGATATATATTGTTATTAAATTATCGTCCAGCCCTATTTTATATGATGCTGTCATTCTTGGGAGACATTTACAATTTATTCCAGCAATTATTGAGTTAATAAAGCAACACGCGTCAGTCTGATAAACACAAAACAAATAAATCAGACTCTTTTTTTAAATTACGCACCAACTCTGTAAATTGGGAAGCTTAAAAGTATAATGTTCTCGCCTCAAACGATCTGAAAACGTACTTTTGAAGAACAGCAGCAGCAGAAAAGGGAGTGTTTAACTTACCACTTTGATCTCTGCGCTGTCTTCTTCTTCTTCTTCTTCTCTCTTTTTAATGGCGGTTGGAAAACAACTTATAGGTGCATTACCGCCACCTTCCAGAATGGAGCATGGATCAGACAATCTGCGCTGTCTGGAATGAAGCTGCGGCCGCGGTGCATTCTGAGATGGTCAGTCTGAAGAACGCATGCGCGGCTCCTATCTTCGCACTCTGTGCTCCATTAACCAGCCTTGGAAACCGTGACGTCAGACCACTGTTGTGAATTTGTATTCTCAAAGAAAAAATCCGTATTCTCAAGCAGCCACTGCTGTTTGTGTTCATGAAGAGTAAAGCACAAATTTAAACTTGAAATTTGTATTTATTAGTTATTGAAGTTGTAACTATGTAAACTGTATGTTGTATCTTTTGAATACGATTTAACTTATTATGAGTTTACAAATGTTTGTTATGCACAACTTCTGACTGATATGGACAAAACTATCTTTTTATGTACAAGTCTATTTAGGAAGCTATCTTACCCCATAAGAGCGCACCACTGATTGACGGGTGGGGCAGATGCCTTTATAGTTGGGCAGGTGGCGGTGTGTGTCTTTGTTACTCCTGCTGCCTGTCACCTCTTTGTATTGCTGTGTTTTTTGGATCTGCTTACCTGAGATTGTAAGGGCCATTTGTAACCAATTTGGTCCGTCTTTCGGTTTGTTTTGTTCCTGAAGCGCTGTTGCTCCGCTGGCGTTATCAGCTGCAGTTGGAGTCCTTTGTAGTTCTTGGCTTCTGCTGTTTTCTGACCAGCCTCCTTGTTCTACCTGTTTATACATTTATTATTTTATGAGTGCATGCCCGAGGACTACAGCAATACTTATAAATGGCTTGGTAAATGGCTTTAACTTGTATAGTTTTTTATCTAGTCTGATGACCCCAAAGCGCTTTACACAGGGCTCTCAAAGATCACGCAATGACCGTGTGACACAAGCATTTCCCTGACTGTACATGCACACATGCCACACATGGCATTCCTCACGTATAAAAATAACATCAGAGCTCGGTCTAAATCCCACATTCTATGGAGCTGTTTCAGCTTCTTTCACAGCTTGTGTCCATCAGTAATTCCTGCTGCAGTTAGTGTTAACAGAGCAGCAGGAAAACTGATCAAGTTATAAATCATTTTGGTCTTATCTTTATCCAGTGATTATTTGTTTATTTGGGGTCTGTTTCATTTGATCCATTCATGTGGGTCTATCTAGAAACAAAATGTCTTTACTAGAATAAAGCAGACAGTTGGAATGAACTCAGGAAGGTGGAGTTTTTGTGGCAGCAGACAGAATTTCTGGAGATGAGTGACAAATGTATTTTTGTCAGAAATCTGGAAATTACCACAGAGCCGTTTACTTGTTGAGAAGGTGCGATACTGAGCGTAAATGTTATGAATGGGTTTTAAGCAGATGTGATTCTCCTCATACTAAGCAGCCTTTATGTTGAAACAATCACGGGAGAACAGTTTTTTTTCTGTTTTAACTCTTCTCTTTCACTTTTTAACAAAAGTAAAACATATCTACTTCCATGTCTGGTCCCCCCACCCCCCTTCTCTGAAAAATAAACATAATCTGATGCCGAACTTTCCATAGAAGTTGAGAGGTCTGGCTTTACACTACAAGCAGTCATTCACCCATTAATGCACACATTCACAGTCTGAAGGTGGTGAGCTAAATTTTAGCCACAGCTGCCCTCTAGCAGACTGACAGAAGCGAGGTTGCACAGTACCACATGCTTGTGCTAACTCTCATCGCACAAAATGTAAATAATTTAATTGTTATAAAATTTAACTCTAAAAGATGTACATATCTCTCAGTTCTTCCTTAGCGGGACCCCTACTGACAAAATTCCAAGATTGTTGTCTTTTTCATGTAATCGGGTTAAATTAGTTGTATCTAAATTAAGGAATCCAAAAGAAATTATTGCTGTAATTTGATTATTTTAGTAAGCCATTTAGCTTATTATAATAAGTTCTGGACAAGTGTGCATGTGTGATGTTGCTCACAGAAGTCCAGTGAATGCTCCGGCACATGAAACATTTTGGGGAAAAGGTGGATTATTTCATAATTAGTCACCTCCTGGATCTATTTAGCACCACTAGACTTTATTGTGGGATATTAGCATAAATTGTACTTGTACAGCTCTTTATCAAGTCTGTTGTCCACAAAGCGCTTTAGTCAGTCATTCACCCATTCATACACATATTCACACCCCCACGATTGTGAGCTATTTTGGTAGCCACAGCTATCCTGAGGCAGACTAACAGAGGCGAGGCTGCCATACAATTGCGCCACCAGGCCCTCTGACCCCGGCAAGCAAGCAATTCAGGGGATGTGTCTTGCCCAAGGACACAACAACTGAGACGGTCGAAGCAGGGGATATTTTTTAAGTTCAAGGGCTATGAAAACTTTTGTAAGACACTGCACAGGACCTGCTATTTTGGTCTAATTTTCAACTATTATGTCTCAATTTAAAAAATGCAGCCCAATTGTTTAACACTTTGAGCTCAGTTCATGTCGCCATGAGCACGGTGCAGTTCTGGCTCAGTAATCCTCAGTTTGTCATGCTGACAATAGAGCTTCGTAGAGAACTGAGCCAAGTCCAATTAACAGGGTCTGCTACCATCCTCTGTTGAAAGGAGCCACATACTGGGCTTTCATTTGGGAATATAGCAGCATAGATGTAATGTGCACCGACAAATGGTGTTTTTGACTTCTCTGTTTGGAGAGAGAGCGAGGTGACAGAATAGAGAACTGGCAAATTCCAATGTTGTTTCTCTCCCACTCTAATATATTCCCTGTGTGCTGTAGTTACAAGCATTTGTCTAACATTGATGAGCTTCCTTTAATTTTGCAAATACATCTTTGTCCAAAATACTTTAAAGTCCAAACCAAAAGTATATATAGATCATGTTCACTGAAATTTACAGATGGCAAGGATAAATCTGTGAAATATTACATATTCAGCTGGATCTAGTTTAAGACACACTTATCAGCTAAAGGAGATGCCACTTTATAACGATTGAATGGTGTTCACTGGCTAAAGATGGATCCATGGACAATTAAAAGCTGAGCATTTTTATCCACTTAAATTCTATGTTCACTCGCGGACCATAAAATAATTAATTTTACATGAAGTTGATAGCGTCTCTAAGATTCAAACAAGTTGTCTTTTAGTGTTTGTGCCATGAAGCACCGGCCAGAGAAAAAAAAACCTGCAGACATTAGGAGTCTGGAAGGATTTTGTTGGTACAGCAAGTAATGGGACAATTTATTTTAGAAATAAGTTTTTCTGTGACGCACATAACTTTACAATCTTAAAAAGTTAGTTAATCGACCATAAAAACTGTATAATAAAATAACCATGTTTTCAAATGTATCCATTGTGAACAATACATGTACATCCAATGAAAATATCTATTAATTTAATTCTAAACTTTATTTGAAAAATAAATCTGTAATACATCGTTAGGATTTAGCTCATTGATGTCAGCATATATTATATTATTCTGAGAAGTTTACATCCACTCATGATGGCCATCAATTTGATATAATTATCTAGCTTCCAATGATTTATTTGAACTGTTCTTTTTTTCTAGATGTGAATGCATGTAGAACCACTTCAAGGATTTTTTTTTGAAGAACTCAGTGCACAAATGTGAATTTATTTTGTATTATTTCCAATCCACACGTTGTCAAAATTATACATACAGGCTTAAATGCAAAAATAAAGCTCCACTTGTCATGAACCAGAGACAGAGGGACCCAGTATTCAACCAGACAAGCAGAGGTTAGGTTAAAGATAATTTATTAACAAAATGCAAAAGCCAAAACGGGGATCAAGACAAAAAAGGGAAGACTGCATCCAATAACCAAAAATAACAAAAAGGCAGTCACAGACAAAACTATATGCAAAAACAGGGGACAGGCTAACTCAAATATGCAGAAGCAAACAGGGTCAGAAGAACAGGTAACCAGAGAGCATTGAAAGCTGAACTTGACTCACCAACTGGGCACATAAAAAACAAACAATGATGTGGCAGATTGCAGGGGGCAGCGGCAGGTATAAGTAAGGGAGTGATCAGGTGAATGGAGTGAAACTAATTACTGACATGGGTGGAGCTAATCGGGAACAGGGAAGTGCTTGGGAGTAAACTGAAGCCGATTGGATGGTGACTGGTGAAGGGGAGTGACAGAAAGACAAAAGAATGCTGGCAGGTGAACTGAGCTTAGACTGGTGACAGAAATGGTCTGAGCAGGCCGGATAAACTTATAACCTAAAACAAAATCAAACACTAAGACAGAACCTAAAATAGAAACTGAACTTAAGGCAGGAGAATGCAGTAATTGATCAAATAACAAACAAAAACCATAACCAAACCCAAATCATGACACCACTGGTATATGGATCGGATGTCCCTTTGCAAATTACAATTCAACCATAGACGTTACGTTGCATCAAAAGGCTTCTGGCAAAATTATGTCTAGATATACTGTATGGCTGCTCCTTTTGACAGAGTTGGTGGAGTTAAATAAGCGTACATGAGAGGACATGGCTTTATAACATAGTTGAGAGATGGCTGAGATCATTCCTGAAGCTTTATTTTAGCCTACACTATTAACCATTCAAAAAACATTTTTGATACTTTGTCCTGTTGGAAGATCTAATTGTGTTTTAGTTTCAGTCATCTAGCTGTTGAATAATTGTACATTAACTCTCCCTTTTAGAAAACAGCCCAAAAGGATATTGCTAACATCACCATGCTTGACAGTTGGTGCTAGGAATTGGTATTAAATTATCAGCATTTGATTATCTTGAGAAAAGTATTACAGCTTCCAAGTATCATGGCATTGACACAAACATTTAAAACAAAAATTAATAACACAAATCTAATTGCTTTGCTTAAAACAAACAAAAAAAGCTACAAATATTAAAAACATTGATTATTAAAGATATAATGTTGTCTGACATGTATTTTTGTTGTCAGAGAGTCAATAACGACAGTCAAGTTTTTCTTGTACTCGTCATTGTTGCACAAATAAGTCAGCTAAAAAAGTAGGAAGTTTTATTCATTTATTTTTTTATTTTTTACAAACTGACTTAGTTGTGGAAAATGTGGAATTACTCATAGTGCAGATATACCTTTTTCCACAGAGTAGCTGGCTAACCTGGCTGTAAGGTGTTCATCAGACACAGCCTGGAGGTATAAACTGGCTCTGGCTCCGTGGACCTGAGGGGAAAATCTGAATAACATGTGAACAGGATGTGTTTGGTTGACAGCTATGTTGGTTGCCCTTTTACTGGCCCTGGACCTATAAAGGTCATAAATGGATGGAAGGTCAGTCCTGATGATCCTCCCTGCAGATCTAATTGTTCATTGCAGTTTGGACCTGTCTAATTTGGAGGCTGAATTGAATCACACAACATGCGTACAACATAGACTAGATGATGACAGTGTAGAAGGTAGTCAGTAGCTCCTGTTTAAGGTTGTACTGCATGAGCTGACGCTGGAGATACAATCTCTGCTGGGCCTACTTTCAGATGGTGTCAATAGCCACATTTCCTCCACCTCAGTTTGGTGTGTTGTACTCTGCTCTGCGTGCTTTTCAGCAAGTTTTTTTCAGGGCGAGCCCAGGCTTCTCCAGCCCTGGTCACGAGCACGGTCAAACTGAGTGGACCCGAGCAGAGTTTTTACATGATCACATGGCTTTTTAGTGATTGGTCAAGGGGGAGAAGAAATGAGAAGTTTTTTTCTCCAAGGAAGTCCAGAAAAATCGAAGAGTGATGACATTAATATTAAGGACCACCATGAACGGAGTGGGTCAAACCGAATTATAATTTTACTAATTACAATGAATGAAAAGAAGGATACTTGAGCTTTCTATGTGCAGACACTCTGTATCAGATCCACAGTTTTAACGAGACTTTCTCTCATTTTATGCACACAAAAGGCTGTTAAGTTTTGTCTTTGAAGAGTGTGCTCTGTGGTCTGAAAGTGGATCTGGCGCTGTCGCCTATAGACCTCATCATCTGTGCCCTGCTCCACCTCAACGTAGTTCTATTAATCTGTGCTCGATTACTCTGGCTTTCTCGAGGGCCCGGATGTCTGACTCAGAAAAACAGAATTTAAAAACTGAAATTTAATTTTAGAACTGAAAGTGAACGGTGAGAACTGCAATGGAAAGTAGCAATTCGAGAGCTGAATTTTCGCTAGGATGAAATACAGTCTCAAAGCAAATGAATTCAGTTTCAAAATATTAAATTCACTTTCAATTTAGTAAGACTCATTTCCAAACCAATACATTGAAGTTTTAAATTACGCTAATTCCGATTCAGGTTTAAAACCATTTATTCAAGTTGAGCAATTCAAATTCAGTCTGAATCTGAGCCTGGTTCCACCCTCGCATTGTGTACCTTAAGACTGGTAATCATAGACATTATATACATAGACGCCCCATTGAACGCTGCCGGCCGCTAGGCTGATGTGCCTACAGGGCGGCCATCTTGGGTCAGACCACAGATCAGACAGCTGCTGTCAGAATGAATAGGGGGCAGCACACATGTTGCGATGACCCGGGTAACTGAGAATTTGCACAGGCAACATTAATGTCACTACTTTTCTTGGTAACTGAATGTAAATATAACTGTGTCTACAAATCTTAATCATTCTATATAATCATTACTCTAGCATAGTTAAGATGACAAGAAACAAAATGTTTGTCTTATGGAAAGATAATTAGAGCAGTACATATTTGAGGTTATTTCTATTGAAAAATAAAATCTTTCGGTGAGTCCAAGACTGTATTTTCTCTCCTCATGAAAGCTTATGGTTAGTTGGAAAATTGTAGTTGTGAAGGCAGTGGGTTTTTAGCTCTGTGTGATTTGGCAGGGACTCATTCATATGGCTCCTCTGAGTTTAGCAGTTTAACACAAAGCCTGTTAAAATGCCCCGGCAGCTGTCAATCTGGCTGTTATCCTGGCCTTGTTAGAACCAGCATAGTGAGAAGGGTGGACTTTAGCCCCTGATACATAACATACCCCCGCCTGTATATTGACAACCAGTTAGTTTGAATTGAAGCTGGAATAACAAAGCTCTAATGAGAGGCATGCTACATAGTGTATGTATCCACAGAAGTGATGCCGGCAGTTGGTCAATGGGTTAAAAGTGGATAAATAAAGCAGGGGAACTAAAGATTACTTAGCATTCCTGTCAGGATGACTGATCTAGACACTCCAACTAAGCTTGTACACACTCAAGTTTCAGTGGAAGCCAGCTTGCTGGTTCTCTAATAAAAAAGTTGAGCCTGTTGAGCCTTTCCAGGTCAAAATGCCATGTGGATCAATCAAAGGTGCACAGACCACATTCCCCGTAGCAAGTCCACAGGTGGTACAAACTGGGAGATACAATGTAGGAGTCAGAATTGGAGAGCAACAGACTCCCTACAAATTCCCTTTAATCCTTGGCCTGGTTAGGCTAACATCAGTGTATGTGCTTGAAGGGCATGCTGGACACTTTTTTCTCTTGGGTTGTGTTTCCTCCTGCCTTCCCTCAGAGGCGCCACATGAAAAGGTCCCTTTGTAGAAGCCTGGAGGGCTCTTCATATTTATATTCCTGTCAGAACTTGGAAAACTGGCTGCTGATGTCAACATAGAAGTTCTAAGGAGGTCATAAAAACACTTAACTGTGAATTTATAAAAACATTTTCACAAAAGACACTCCAAAGTGCTTATTTCAAAACAGTGTATTGCTTACATGGAAGCTTTTTCTTCCCACTGTTGGACATGGCACACATGGCAATCAATATTGGATGCTTTGTTTACAAGAAACCCTTCTAATATAATACTTAGACTTGTTAGTTGTTGTACTTTAATTAATTAATTTATAAAGACTGTGCATAATTTGCATTTATTCACCAATCAGTAGTGCATGCATCATAACTGGAAGGAAATTGATGAAAGCTTAAGTAAAAAAAGAATCAGCAAGTAATTTAAAACTTCAGGTTAAAAATCAAGAAAATGTGTGTTTCTTTAAAAAAAATATTAACAAAAGACATAGATGACATACACAGCAAAACTTTAAGCCTTTAAAAAGTTTCTTGTTTTTTCTTGTTAATCCTGATCATCAACTATTAATTTATGTGTAGAGATGTATATGCAGCCCACAAACATAGCACAAAAAGAATTAGGTTATTAAATACATATTGTTATGTAGCTTTCCAGTAGCCAATTATGCCCCCTGTTTTGTTGAACTAATGTTCTTTACAACTTGCAGAAGTTACACAGCAAAACTGTCTAATATTTAGATACAGATACCATTGCTCTACCCACATAATTCATGTTTAAATTTTCTATTTAGTTAAGTTAAAAAATCAGGTTTGTTTTAGTGCTACAACAACTCAATCAGACAGCTTTATCTTCCGCTAGCATATAATAATATAATGAACATAATTTTATTTTAAAGTTTGTAGCATTTGGATTAGGACAGAAACGTTGGCAAGACCTGGGGAGCCACATAATAGAGTAAGTGGTGAATTATTTAGTTCAGAATAACACATTTACAGGTGACACAGGTGAAGACAAGGACCAGGCATGGAACAGGAAACTTGACAAGGTTTAGGTGTGGCATAACAGAGGACCTGACAGTGAGTGTGACTAAACTGACTGACCAAATAAAGCTGAAAACAGAAGGAAAAACAGGTGGAGCAACAAGCATAGTTGATTCAATTTGTGTCAATTTATATAGCGCCAATTCACAACAATGTCATCTCAAGGCACTTTACAAAGTCAAATTCAATCAAAACTTACAGATTGGTCAAAAGGTTTCCTATCTAAAGAAACCCTGTAGATTGCATTGAGTCTTGAAAAGCAGCATTCATTTCTCATGAAAGAGCGTAGAGCCACAGCGGACAGTCCTCTGCATTGTTAATGGCTTTGCAACAATCCCTCATATTTAGCATGCATGAAGCGACAGTGGAGAGGAGAACTCCCCTTTAACAGGGAGGAAAACCTCCAGCAGAACCAGGCCTAGTGTGATCATCTGCCTCAACCGGCAGAGGGTTAGAGAAGACAGAGCACATACACAAAAAGCACAGAAGCACACATTGATCCAGGAATCTTTTCTATTGTATAAGGTCATAGCAGATGATCTGCCTCCCCTGAATGATGTCACAGCTAACAGAACGCCAGACCAGTGTCCGTTTCACAAAGCAAGTTAAGTGAAAACTTCAAGTTTGTTAACTATGAAATCAGGGAAACTCTTAGTTTTCCATTTCACGAAGAGAGATCACTCAACCTCTGTGTCTGTTACCGTAGTAACATTCTCCCTAGAACTAACCAGGTCAGGAACAGGTTTTTCTCAATGAACTCGGAGTGTCCTCTGTCTCCGCCCTCCTTCAAACCACTAATGCCGTTTCATTTCTTGATTCAGTCAGGAGATTTCTGTCATAGTTCTATGCAAACAGTAAAACAATCAGTTGGTAGGTTTGTTAGACACATTAGGTGTCAAAAACACAAACATGGCATGTCCTTGTGACTAGGATCCAATCGATGAAGGAGCAGCATTAATTTGCAGAGATTTAAATATTCTTCGGGAAAGGGTTATCAGACCAAGTGTAGATGTTCTTTCATATCCAGATAGTTATCTTTATGAGCGCTACCATTTCACCTCACAATCCATCACATACCTCCATGACCTTATTCGTCCTCACATTTGCAGCATTACACATAAGAGTCATGCTCTCACATCCCAGCAGGTTGCTTATTTTTGCAAACTGTACTTTTTTATATAACGTGGGAGACGCTAAACACCTGAGTAAGGCAACAGTGTGCAAAGCAGAAAGAAGGATGTGCCTGGCATTGAAACGGTTTTTACCACACCTTGTTAATTTCCCAAGGAATAAACCCTTCCAAGCCATCTGTTAGGACAAAACAGAAAAAGGGGCATGAAAGGAAAATAAGTACTTGTATGAATATGCTAAAAACAAGTAAATAGAGATATATGAGAAATGATTGGATCATCCTTGTTTTCTTTTATTTCATGTTAATGTCTTTTTTTTTGGTTCATCAGTTCGCAACTCCTGTGTGTATCATGTTACTAAAACATGACACAAAATTAAACAACCTAAACACTGTTTTGAGCAGTACTGTGCCACAGATATTGATGATAGAACTTAATCAATTTTGGTTATTATCAAGGAAACCATGGAAAATGGCTAAATATTAGCTCTTAGTTTAAATTCTTAAATAATATGGGCATATGTATGAGTATGAATATTCTTCTTGTGAACTGTTTTTGTAACAGTTTGGCACAGTGTTGGGGGTAACGAGTACTCTTATTAGTTTTTATCAGTAACGAGTAATCTAATGCGTTAGTTTTGCGAATTCAGTAACTCCGTTATTTTCCAAAATAAGCACTCATTACTCCGTTACTTTAAGAATTTCCCTCGATAAGGAAAGTGAAGTCCCTGCTTTTCTGCATTTAGTCAGATGCGGCTGCTTGCGTCTGTACCCTGCTCCTTGCCTCTCTCTTGTGTGTGTGTGCGCGCGCGCACCTGTGTGTGTAAGCTACTTGTGTTTCTACCCCGGCAAGATGGCCGAGAAGACAGCGTTTGATTCTTGGAGGTACGCACATTATTTTGAGTTAAACAGCGAAAAGGACAAGAACATGGGTCCGGCAACACCGATGCGTCGGCGCATGAGTCGAGCTCGTAGAGCAAAACCTGTGTCGATGTGCGTATGCGCTACGTGACCGATACAGGAACTGTTTCGAACTGACTGACGCGCCAAACTGTTTATGTTCCTTCTAAACTGTGCGCGTGTGCATTCGCGCACAGCATCTGGATTCAGCGCGCACAGCAAAGCTATGCTGCACAGTAAATAAAATCCAAGCTGAACTGTAAACAAAATAATAATAAACCAAGTTTTATAAACCATTTTGCAAGTCTGGTGTGATGGTGTACCACGGCCCCGCTCAGTGAGCACCAGGTGCTGATCGCAGCGCACCATTGATGGATGGGTTGGGCAGACGCCTTTATGGTTGGGCAGATTGCGCTGAGCGTCTTTGTTCTGAGCGTTGTTTCAGAAAAAACGGCTGATCTACACTGAGTAGAAAGCTGCAACTCTGAGCAGCTCTTCCTCCCTTTGTCATTCTCAGCATGTCCGTTTTCAGAACAGATGATATTAGTCAGGTAACTAAACACAGCGCCCGACCGACCTTTGAACGTGAGCATGAAAAAAATCCTGATCACTGGAACGCAAACAACGCGATTCACCATGGCAATGACAGGAAATAAGTTTGGAGTTGCGCATGTCCTGCGAGTAGAATTAAAAATATTTAAAGAAGACATATTGACAATATTAAACCATAAGAAACAATACCGTTGCTGCTGAAAACCGCAAGAAACAATTGTTGAAAAAGTCAATGCATGCGCGATATGAAAGTTATGTGATGGAGAATTAAAGCTGCTTTCACCACACTTCACTGTTTAACACAAAAGGGGGAGTATGTGTGTGTGTGTGTGTGTGTGTGTGTGTGTGTGTGTGTGTGTGCGTGTGTGTGTGTGTGTGTGGGGGGGTGCATTGAATGGACATGGCAGCAAATTTTTTTTTTTTAAATCAATAAAAAAGCCAGAAACGAAAAAGTAACGCAATAGTTACTTTTACTGGTAACTAGTTACTTTTATAGTGGAGTAACTCAGTTAGTAACTCAGTTACTTTTTGGGAGAAGTAACTAGTAAATATAACTAATTACTTTTTCAAAGTAACGTGCCCAACACTGGTTAGGCATATGTCAATCTTAAAAAAAAAGATCACAAAAGCTCTCATGACCCCTTCTTGTTATCGAATGTGTCCAAACAAACGTACCTTTAAAATTTTTTGATTAAAATGAACAGGCATCCAACATTACTTGTGTGTTGGAAGGTGGGCTCTCAGGATGAGCTCCCTCTAGAGATTCCCTCAGTAGCTAGACTTCCTACATTTTGGCTTAGGGCCAGCTCCTCTGCCTCCATTAATGGCGCAGGTGGTGGACCACCACCCATTTTACGGGTGTCTGCCTTCTTTCTGTTGGCTGAGAAAAAGTCTGTGTTAGTTTGATTAAATTTGATTATTTAACAGAACTTGATATCGGTGAGAGCACATTGATGTTTGTGATAAAAACATTATAAAAATCCACTGCACAGTCAAACAGCTACTTAGTATTCACTGTGAAATGTAAAATGAATCAAAATAAGGAGGAGGATCCCCATGAGAAGATGCAGAAGTCCTACCTGTTTGAACAACGTTTTTATACTACATCTTCACCTACTGCCATGCGGGATTGCACCTAAATAGAATACATTAATACATTAACTACCATTGAAGCAGAAAACATGTTTACCCCTGTAATGTTATTGTGGTTACAAAGGACTAAATATAAATTTATGCATTAACTTGAGTAACAATCTTCCCCCACCTCATTTCCCTCTCCTTTGCAGCTGTAGCGCTGTTGCTCTTTATTTTAAAAACATGCTCCAACTCACAAAATGCCTTCATTAAAATCTCTAGTTCCAGTAGTGTGAAATTGGTGGATCTCCTCTTGGCTGTGGTCATGGTGACTCGTCAAATCGGGGCTCCATTAATGATGGCTTTTTATAGTTGTTACGCATGCGCTTGACTCTGCGTGAACCTACTGAAAGTTGATTAAACTAACTCCAGCCGTTGTGAAACCGAAATCTCAGAGTTTCCAACCGCAGACCAGATAAATTCAGATTCAAGGATTTGACTCTGTGTTTGCCAACACTGCTTTGTGAAACAGACCTCAGGTGTACCTACTATGAAAAGAAAAAAGACAAAACAAAAAGGTAAAAGTTGAAATAACAACAAACAATGCAAACTGGAGAACAGTAGGAGAACTCAGCAGAGTGAAAAAAATAGACCCTGATGTCCTCCAGCAGCATAACTACAGAGATAGCTCAGGGTAAAGCCACTCTAATGATAAGATTTGTCAAAAACCAAAGTTTTAAACCTAGTCTTAAAAGTAGACAGGGCGTCTTCCTCAAGGACCAAAACTGGGAATTGGTTCCACAGGAGAGGAGCCTGATAACTAAAAGATCTGCCTTCTATTCTAATTTCAGAGACTCTAGGAACCACCAGAAGACATAGAGGGTAAGAACAAAGTGCTCTGTAATCAAATCTTTGATATATGAAGGAGCTTGATTTAGGGCTTTATGTGTGAGAAGGATAATTTTAAAGTATATTCCTGATTTAACAGGAAGCCAATGAAGGGAAGCTAAAATAGCTTCTTTTGGGGGTGCAGAACTAAGTAAAATTGAACTCAAAAGTTATTAAAAATTACCAGATAGGACAGGGTTGTGAGGAAATACTGTTAATTATTTGCAATCACTGCCATATGTCAGCACAAGATCCAAAGTATGAAGGCAAGAGTGTGTTGGTTCATGCACATTTTGAGCAAAACCAGTTGAATCTCGTATGGTATTAAGGCTACATTAAGGTTATCACAATCAGTGTCTACATGAAAGTTAAAATCCCCCACTACAATAACATGGTCAGTGTTTAATACTAAATCAGTTTTAAACTACTCCTAAACATCAGGGACTCTGATAACATTGGTTGCAGTGTGAAAGCTAAAAACATCAGAAAAAATACACAAAAAGCTTTATTAATAAAATACACAAAAACATCATTAATAATACATTATTTGGGAATATTTCTGTCAGGATCCCCAGGGATGTGATCATCATCATGTAAGCTCCTGCAGGATCCTCCAGGCTGTTTGTCACACTTTGTCCTTTCTTAGTATTTAGTTAGGGTTTCCCCCTGGTCGGACCATTTCTCTAGTTCCCTGGTAGATTCTGTTATCCCCTCCTTTCATGCAGCTGATTGTTTTTCTCAGTTAACCAGTGCCAAATTATCCACCTATTGGTCCCTCAGTCTCTTCCCCTTTAACTTCAACTTCACTCTGTCAGACATATTGTTTCTTCTTCATCGTCATCTTCTTCTTCATCCATCAATCACCCTGTTCTGATCATGTTGCTGTGTTCCTGGTTCTTCTATCCCTGCTCCTGTAAGCCTTGCTATAGTCATTAAACATATCTTCACTATTCAACATGTGACTCCTGAGTTCTTGTTTTCATTTTGGTCCAACCACAACAAACCTGACAGTAGGAGCTGACTATCAATTGGGCCAAGCAGACGAACCATCTCAGGACCAGCTGTACAAGGCTTATAAAGAAGCCCAGGTCCTTGCTGATTTACTACAACAGTGTACAATAACAAAAAGCTTATCCTAGAAAAGGTTTGATATTGCCATCTGTCTGGAGTCCTAGATGGAAAGGTGGGGAAAGTTCCTCTCCCCAGCCATCCTGAGAGAACTGCTGAAGCATGTGAAGCTCGTTCGCCAAGGGAGCAGTGCCCCAGATCTATGCATAATATTTTTAACCAGTTTATATAAAACTTTCTAAAACCAAATTTATGCAGAGCTGCAAACAAGAATGTCCAGTTAACTCTATCAAATGCTTTTTCTGCATCTAAACAGATTATATTGGTTTTGATATTTTTGCTATAAGAATAATCTCTTACATTTAATAATTTGTGCGCATTTGTGGATGACTACCTTCGCTTTATAAAAGCAGTTTGATCAGGATGCATTTTAAGAGGAGTTACTCTAATTGTTTTGCAAGAGCTTTACATATTAGTTTAATACCAACATTAATAAGGTATATGGGAAGATAACTGGCAAGGTAGATCTTTGCCTGGTTTAAGCAGGAGAATAATAGTGGCAGAATTCATATTTAATGGTTGTCTGCCATTTTCCTGAGTTTCCTGCAACATTCTGTGGAATGTTGATGCCAGAATATTACAGAATTCCTTATACAACTCGGCTGGAAATCCATCTGGACCTGGAGTCTTTTTATAGAGCTTCCTGGATGTCAAATGTTGTCAGGGGTATATCTAGGGCCATCTCTTGACTATTTGATAGTTTTGGAAAAGGCATTTTGCCTCATCTACCAACATTAAGGCGAAAAAGTAAGGGAACATTTTTCTTCCTGACTTGAAAACCGTGTCAGTGAAGCTATTTCAAGGTAATCATGGACAAATCAATGTTAACGCCCACATTTAAATACTCAACTTATACCCAATTTAAAATGTATACTAGTAACTTAAAATAGTTACTGCAGCAGATTTTTTCATGTTGTCATTGAGCTAGCAAGAATCTATAGTGAAATTCTGTACTAGGAGCGCTCTGCTTTGTGCAAAATCAGAGTTTTGTTAAATGATCATAGCAAACAAAGACTCAACCTATGCAAGCAGAAACTGCAACATACCAATATCCAACACACAAAAGAAATAGCAGAGCTACCATCAAGCATTAAGGCTGGATCACATGACAGGATTTTAAAATAGTCGGCCAATTTTCAAAGCCTGAGACACACGACATATAACAATGAAAAGAAAAATATTAGATAAAACAGGTTGGCTCGTACAGTGTTTGGTGTCTGGTCAGATGGCAAGCACAGCGCACACACACAAACAGACTTCACTCGGGAACATTCAGATATCAGTCAGGAAATCTTGCGAATCCTTTCAAGATCAAACATAAGTTTAGGGTAAAATAAACATGGACGATGGAGAAGAATAATGGTGAGAGTTTGTGAACGAATTTTAACTGAAAAAAAAAACATTAAAAAAAAGCTGTTGGTTAATGTAGTGGAGACAGTGTGACCGGGGGCTCTACATTTGCTGCACTAATACAAGGAGGTGATTTGAGGGTTTTTTTCTCGGGGTTTCCCTCATTGTGCTTTCTGATTGGCTACACATCTCATTCAATAGGCTGCCTGCTCGTTTGTCCTCAGGGAACACCACACACGCTAGGATATTGGGGCAAGACAATCCAACATGTTCAATATCCCCGATTTGAGGTTGGTAAGGGTCCTGATGTTCCACCATGTGGACCAGATCACTCTTAACAAACCATACACGGTTTGTTAAGAGTTAAGGGCAAGAGTTAAGGGCAAAAATCAGGCTAAAAATCCTGGCATAACCAGCCTTTACCCTTTAATTTAACTATTAAATACACAATGTTTATGAACAAAAATGTTGTTACTCTTGTACAGATAACCATGCAATACTTCATCATCTATCACTGTTGTGAATAGCTCCTCCTCAGATCGGTCGGCTTCCTAGCCATCTTTTACATTTTTCTGGACTCCTTTTAGATTTTGGAATAGAAATAAACATCCTCTAAACATTCAGTATAACTCGTGTTTGAATTGCACTTTTCCCACTGACCACTTTTAACCGTTTTTTAAATGTTTGCAAGGTAACATCCCAGAATATTGACTGAGGGAAAGAGCATGTAATTTCTGCAGGTAAAAGGCGATTCACTTCGTTAGAAACTGCATTCACTGATTGGTCTGTTACTGATGAGCTGCCAATATTGATTGACAGGCGCGTCATGTCAATTGTCCTTACTGCGACTGACTACAGGTACTGGTCATATAACTAGAACTTGATCCTGACCCTAACTCCATAGGGAATCTGGTCGATCTCCATGCCACGTCGCATTGCTGCAGTATACCAGTGAAAATGAGCCCTAAGTATTGAGTGATGTACTTAAGTAATTATCAAAATTAAAAGAAATGAAACACTTGAAATATGTTTGAATTGAATTACTGAACTAAATTAACCTTTTCATTCTAATTGTATGACCAGTACCTGTATGTGCTCTCTATCCTCCCTTGAATTTGAAAAGTGTCTCAAAGCTGATCTGTTTAGCTGTGTTTCTCTCCTGGATAAAGCCACTAAAGGAACTACTTCTGCCATTGCCTTTCCCCCTTTCTTTTACTGTGTTATTTTTGTGTGTATGCTCTGCCTTCTCAAATCCCTAGTTAATCAGGGCAGATGGCTGTCCACACTGAGCCTGGCTCTGTTAGATGTTTTTTGCTGTTAAAGGGTTGTCTGCTGTCTCTACATCCATGCTCAGTGTGAGATACTGGGGCAAATTCAATGACACAATGCAAGCTACAGTCCACTTTCACTACATTATCATCCAGGAGGAATTAATGATGCAAGTCAATGACTAGATGCAATCAGATAATTTCTTTAAATCAGTGCTTCTCAATTATATTTTGTTATGCCCCCTCAGGAATAAGAAAATATTACAAGCTCCTACAACCCCACTACCACCCCACTAAAAATAAATAAAAGAAAAAAACTCACTGTCTGCCATGACTGTAAATAGTATGATTAATTAATAAAATTCTTATACAAATTGTGTTAGGTGTAAGTAAGCTACACCTTTGCATAACACTGCATCCTTATTATCATTAAAGAAAACAACAATAAAAATAAATATATTATTACAACAAAGAATAACTTTATTAATGTTGTTTTGTAGTATATAAACAAAAATATCAAAGTGCTTGCAATTTGCTAAAAAAAAATGTGAGTTCATACTTGTAAATATATTCATAATGACATATTTACAAAAAAAGTAGATCCTCACACAGGGAGTTTGTCATATCACACTGTACATAAGCAATAACATTTTTGTTGGTGTCAGTTGCTGTATTAATTTGTAAGGCAAAAAGTTTGTCTTTGAGTTTCTCAACCAGCTGTTCTTGAAGATCGTTTGCAATGTCATTTATACGTTGGGTGCCGTTTTTTGCACAGCGCAATTTGGTACACCACCTTATATGATGCCAAAAGTGCTGGCTGGTTTGCTGAAGTAATCACAATGTGTGATGAATGTTGGCAATATTCTGCACTATTTCACTGAAAAATTCAAGTGGCTTATAAGCGTTAATTTATTTGGCTTCAAGCTGTCCACTACCAAAATTTTTAGACAGTAAATACACCGGTCTTTCCTTGTTTCCCACCACAATCACAGTGAAGCCAAGCGCAACATACACTTTGTCATATTTCCTCGTCTTAAATTTCGGGGAACTGTTGTTTGTACTATCCCTGTTAAATATTTTTACATGGTGTGTCTTGAGCCTTTGTTCACTGCACTTCATTACTACTGCTCTGTGCTGTGAAAAAAAAGTGACTATTCCCTGCACACACTCTGGCGATGAAAGAGTTACACTGCCACCTAATGTAGTGGATGTGCAAATAGACTTTATTCTTATATGGCAGAAATGCGTGTTTCCTGGGTTCCCTGGTACTCTACGCATTCTACAATGCTTGTTGGGCCCTTTAACTTGCACACTGTTGACATGATGCTGCATCTCCCCAGCCCCAGCTGTGACATGTGTAACGTGCACAGAAATGATTGGAAGTTTCCTGAGAATTTGACACAAATGGATAAAGACTGGTATGAAAATGTGTAGCCATATTTGCAATAGTATAATTTTCACATGTGGGAAAAAAATTATTACACCTCTAACCCAGAGCTACAAAGCAAATTAATGTGTCAGAATGGCTCAGCCAAAGTCCAGACCTTAGTCCAACTTAAAATATCTGATAAAACTTGAAAATTGTTGTTCGCCAATGCTCTCCATCCAATCTGATTAATATATTTAGTTTAGAAGAATGGGTAAAATTTTCAGTCAAGATCAGCCTACCTCCATACCCCAAAAGGCTTGCAGCTGTAAATGCAGCAAAAGGCATTCAACAATGTATTGACTGACTATTCCGATTTGTAGTTATTAAACTTTTTCTAAACCACATGTGATTTTCATTCACTTAACAATTGTGTGATGCTTTGTTGCATCTGCCGTCTGTGGTTGTATTTTGCATGACTCGCCTATGAATTAGTGGATATTTTGTAGAACACTGTTTATACTAACTGGTGAGATGAGGCTCCTTAAACCCACACAAACCATCGTACCTGGTTGAAACGCACTCAGTTGCCCTTCACTGGGTAGGCTTTGTTTCCTTTGTGTACAAATGGACAAATGCATGCAGCCTTAGCTGGCATTTGTGGCTACACAGAGAGGGAGGGAAGGCCTGAATCAGGGCTTTCAGTAATCAGTGTCATATTGTCGAGGGGGCTGCCTTTGACTAATGAGAGGTGCTGACAGCCTGGTTGCATAGTCCCCTGGCTCTGCTGACTGGGACAGATCTGTTTCAGGGTCTTTGTCAGGATCATTCTCCCCCTTGCCTCGCTTATTCTGTCTCACTTTACCTTTCTCTATTGCCCTCTTTTTCTCCGAGTGTCAGAGAGAGCAATGACCAGTGTTGACCCTCAAGGACCCTCCTGGCATGCTCACGGTGACAAATTGACCATGAGGGATAAGCTGCTGCTGAATTGCCTTGTAGACAAAGTAGTTTTGAATGTTTTATTGTACTTTTACAACTGAAAACTAAATAAAAATTTGTTCGTATTTGAACGACCCAGAGATAAGGAATGTCACAATCCACTAAAAATAACAACATGGAAAAAAGGTAATTATGGCTAGGCCACATTGAGATTCAGACAAATACTATCCATATTCAGCCCTTATTTTTAAAGAGTGCTCAGCTACAACACAAGCAACAATTAATTCAATCCACGTCAATTAAATGTTATTTATAAAGTCCCAATGGAACTTGAAAGGGTAATGTAACAACTGCACAGTGTAAACCTTCTATTTGTTTACACTGTCTTCATCCATAATGCTGTCTTTATTTTCTGTTTTTTTTTGTTATTGAAAAGTTAAAAACATGGTGCAAACATTAATGAGTCATTAACTGTCGCACTTGTTTGCACGATTGCATTGTGAAAAAAAACGATGGGTCAAGATTTTTCAGTTTTCTAACTTGGAATCAAAACCCAGGAGCTCAGATCTCCGAACTAGCCTCTTTTGGAATGTGACGCCTGTGTGAAAAACCAAGGTAGATTTAATGCAGCTTTGCATCGACACTTGCCAGGACCTTGCACCGGTGGCAGCTGGAATTGATAGCAGTTAGCATTAGCAAGATGGACGGCAGCTGCCTGCCGCAGCATTGCTCAGCAGAGAGACAGCAAGATCTTAGATCTCATAATTATATGTAACAAAACTACTATTCAAGCCAGATTGGAAAGCTTGATTAGGAACAGTTTGGATGAGGGTCAATCCTGCACATGGAAGACTCTGCAATGCCGAAGAGGTTTTCACAAATTGTATCGCATTTCATGGGGCGAGCGTGTTGTAATCTTTGTTACTGTTCTTTTGTGCTTGTGAGTCAGTTTGAAGACACAGATAATTTCATTTTAAAAGTAATGTGAACGATCCTGTAAAAAATCTGATTTAAAAAAATTGTACTTCCCATTGCATTAGGACTTGCAATGGGAATGTAGCCTTTTGTGTAAATTTGATGATTGTACTATGCAGGAGAGATTGAGGAGCGAGCAACACACTGCTGAGACAATACGTACTCTTTCAACATTCAAAGATTTATGTATTATGTTACCAATAAATTGCAGCATATTCCATAAACCTAGAAATATCAGCGGACAAAATATCGGTCTCTGTCATAAAATTCCAAAACAAGTGAGTGATGCTTTAGAATGTAATCTTCCCATCTGAGTTAATTCTTGCTCAGGAGAGGGATATTTAGTACCTGCTTCGAAAGTAGACAATTTTATTTTATTTTTTTACCATAGTCTATGGTAAGGAAATGTTATTTGAGTTTTACCCAAGGAAGGCTACTTGGAGCTATTCAGGGTTTTGATCAGGGGTATCATATTTCATAAGTCAAAAAGGTCAAAACAGTATCAGTATAAAAATATTCTGCATTTTTCAATTCTTATATATTAAACATACTTTTTAGGTTTATTTAGTGTTGACTTTGTAACACGTGTAGTTCTGTTAATAAAACTCAGAGTAAGTTGAATTTGGGGGAAAATACATTGGCATTAAGGGAAAAAATGCATTTCCCAGGCTCTAACATATGGCTGCCTGTTGAATTCAGTCATCACAATTATTTACACTAGGTTGGTCTGTATTAAAGCTGGGTATCAGATTTACATTACTTCTTTTTATGTTACAGGCATGAAATCTAAGTAAAGTTTACATCTAAGTTATCTACAACCTTTGAGTGCCCATCCCTTTATATACTCAAACATTGAGCAGCTCAGGGTCACAAACCAAAACATTTGAGGAAAAACTGTTTCTGTGATTGCAAGTTTTAAGCAAATTAACTTGTTCCAGACCTATGCCCTTTTCTAGAAATGTGATTTGGACCTTAAAACAGAAGTTTGAGAACCCTTGCATTAAGGCAATGGAAGATAATGGCTGGCAAAGGACTCCTGAAACAGTTACCTATCAGCAGGTTGTGAGTCAAAGGCCAAAGAATGGATCTTTGCACAATATGATTTGTAGCTCAGCTCAAATGTGACACACATGACCTCAGCAGCTTGTAGATGATCTATAAATTCAGAACTCACCCATTGACTCCATGGGTTGTGACTTCAGCATGTTTTAAGCGGCACATTTCCAGCACATCCAAGATTTTTAACATAAAATGCACAGTCAACTTGACCTTGTCAGTAAAATTACACCTTGGAAGATGTCTTTTTTTCTCTCGTCTGTCCCCGGGAGCCCATGAGTTCCAGATCATTCATTGTGTGATAACAGGAAGATAGAGGAGTGTCTGGAAGACACCTTATATTAGAGGGTCATGTTAGATCAATACTGCAGGTATTACCTGATCACTCTTGTTTAAAGTCAGGTGAAACCATTCTAGGTCTTCTGGAAGCACGTGGGATCTATTGAAATAAAGTTACAAAAGTTTTTCAAACAATATTTTACTTAATACTCATGTCACTCGTGAAGATAAGTTTTTGCAGTATTGGTATAATTAATCTGTCTCTGTTGCAGACACAGGTGGAGACTGGAGTTTGTGATTTATACTGACACTTAAGTCCAAAAAACAAAGAATTCAGAGTAGGCTTGAATTTGTGTTCTAAAGACTTGGAACTGCACAGTAGCACAGTTAGTACTTTTTCTTTGCAGCAATAATGTTCGGGTTTTAAAATTCCTGCCAGGGTTTTCATGTTGTTCCTGTGCATATGTGGGTTCTCTCTGGGTACTCTGGCTCCCTCCCAAATGTGCTTGTAGTTACATCTGGGTTAGAACATTTCTTTTCACATTTTATTTGTAATCTGAGGACTTTGGTGTAAAGTGAGGAGCTTTTTTTGGTCCTCAATTTTTCTGGGCTACGGGTTAGGTTTAGGACTAAGGGTCAGGGTTAGGCAATAGCAAGGGTTAAAGGGGAAGTCCGGTAAACAAGGAAAAATCAGTGGATCATTACCTATAAGTAAAACTAATACGTTTGTGGTTATTTAATGAATTTAGCGTTAATCAATAAGAAAATAAAAGCATAAATTGTCGTCTGGATCACTGTGTATGGGGGCGGCCATTATTGCCCAAATATGGGCAGTAATGGCCGCCTGACATCACATCCTGTGACGTAGAATCGCGGAGAGCCGACGGCAGTTCTCCGCGCTTTACAAGCAAACTCAATAGGAGCTGTTATACACGGCTGTGATCAACAACAATTATTTCGGATTTCCAGAGGACTTCACCATTGAAATTCGCTATTGTTGAAGCAACATTGCTCACGTGCATGGCAGCTGGATGTTCCAATACATCTGGTAAAAGTGGAAAAAAACATTAGTTTTTTCACCTTTCCGATTCATGATCCACCATGGGCTGTTTTGTTGGATTACCTACTTGAAGAGAGAGGATTTGCAATCGAACTTCTGGCCAGAGAGAAAACACGTCGTCTGTAGCCAACATTTAGAAGAAGAATATCTTCAAGACATGAGAGCAAGGATTTTTGGTATGTTTTTCTTTTTCATAATGTAGAATTTGCCGGAACATTTGTGTACCGACCACAGTGGCGGAGGAATACGACACACTTAGAAAGCATGCCCACTGTTGCGAAGCCCACTTATTTTATGCAACTTTGGTCTTACTTTTTCTAAAGTCGCTTGCAAATTTCATGAGTTGCGGGTGGCAGTTTTTTTGGGCTTGTTTATGAAAGTGAAGTGGCTTGTTTTGGATCTAAACTAAGTGACGCCGAAATATCCCTCCGCTTCATAACGCACTGCAGCTCATCCTGACAGGAGCAGAGTAAATTCAGAAGGAGCCGCTCTGCCCATATTTTCTGCAGTTTACGGTTGCAATAACTGATGATAACTGCTGAAATTAGATTAGGTGGTGCAGATCACCATTTTGAGCAGAGGTTGGTTCTAAAGATGAGTTTTATACTCATCTTATAAGATTGCAGAACCCAACCCATAAACCGTACTTTAATGCTTATTTGTTGTCTTTTTATGTCTCTAAAATGTAAAATTAGTATTAATTTAAATTTAAATACTTAGTACCATGTCTTTGTTTAAGTGGTTAAAAAAATATTTTGGCATGAAAACGGATATTTATTTACAAGGGGACAGATAGGGCATTGGGACTTGCTCTACTGCCAATCCCGCGACCTGACATCACAAACTGGGAGGAGGCAGTACTGTTCTTCACCAAGATGGCGGCCCCCATAAAAGGACCTTCAAATGAAAATTACTCTTAATTAAAAAAGCTTATCATTTATTGAACAGTATGTAATAATTTTATATTTAAAGTACTTTCAGCAGTTTGAATTCTGATTTTGACTGGACTACTCCTTTAAAAATGAGTAGACATTAATGGAAGTTAAGGCAAGGTCCTCAGTAAGTACTTTAAACAAGGACGTGTGTGCGTCTGTGTGTGTGTGTGCGTCTGTGTGTGTGTGTGCGTCTGTGTGTGTGTGTGTGTGTGTGTGTGTGTGTGTGTGTGTGTGTGTGTGTGTGTGTGTGTGGTTGTCTGTCCTGTTTGTCTCTCTTGCTCTATGATGGGCTGGCGTCCGTTAACTCTTTATTAATTAGTTGTTGTTAACATGAATACATATAGTTTGCATAGATTTTCTCACTACAAAGCTAGCATTATCAGATGAAAAAATATGAGAAATGGACTGATATTAATGACAGGGTCTACTTACGCAAAGATGGTTGGAGTTCCAGTGGAAGGTAAGCCCATCCACAGAGCTGAGGTTGGCAGATGATCAGTGTTTGATTGTCCAGTGATGTTTTTTCCTGTCTTTTAAGGCAGTAGCTGGTGAGTGGTGGCATGTAGGAGGGTGGACAGGCAGTTGAGTGAAGCGGAGGAAGAGGTAATGATGCGGAGAGCAGTTGCCAAGAGGGCTGACAGAGGAACAGTGTAGAGAAGGTGAGAGATCCTGGTACATGATCACCACACAGACTCTAGGAATCAGGAAGAAGATCACTGTTGTTCAGAACTCAGACATTAATGGATAAGGTCAGTCAGTACTTCACCAGTGAGCAAAAGGATCAGGGATCTGCCTCAGGGAGCCCTCCCCTTTAAACTCCTTCTGAGGAGCCTTAATGAACTGCATCAAACATTTCCTTTTCATCAGAAAACATAGCGTTAACAGGGCCTGTGTTGTCCTGTGCTAGACTGGCGACCTGTCCAGTGTGTACCTGCCTCACCCAATAACCAATGGAGATGGTTAACATACACAACTTTTTATCTAGAATGCTCCTTCTACAAATCTGCAATAAGCAAATTTACCTGTGTTTCTCTATTAAAACAATCATGAAAACAGTCTTGATACCAATCAACATCAAGTAACAGGCCAAAGGGAAAGAAAGCAATATACACAAATCCAGGGTAAACATTTTTTTAAGTGTGTTCACATTATTTTAGCTTTTCTCAGTCAAGTTGTCTAAGCTGTCTGTCTCCACTCAGGCCTACCTGCAAGCTAATCAGGCCGTTTCAGTTCTTTGGATGTGCCCCTTGGGACAGAACAGCCACCGGCACAATTAATTGGTTCATTTGTTCCGTCATGTTTTGCTGGGCAGAGACAGAATGGGAAGGAAATGCAGCGGCGGAACCATTGTCTCCTTTCTCGTCTCCAAGGATAAAGGAAAGGGACACATGAATGCTCTTCCAGATAGATAAATAAAAGAAAAGAAGCTAGATAAAGTGTGTAATGAAAAGATGAAGGTAATTTGTTTTGTAGCAATGCAGAGGCAAGATTTTCTTTCAGTTTAAGGTTCTACTATGTATAAATTACATTTTTATGTTATAAAGTATGGTTGCTTTTACAAAAATGATAAAGTAATACAGTGTCACATGGTTTACATACAACCATCAGTCCCATGAATGTCATACTCATTTTGTGACTTTTTTCTGGGTTGACATATAACACAAAATACGTTTTTTATGATTTTTAAAAGCAAGACCCCACTGCATGAATTTGAATGCATCAAGGATTTTCTTAGTTCACACATGATAAAGATTACACATACAGGCTTAAACATCTACGCACACAGTCACTAATATCTGGATAAATATCCTTCAGCAAGTACAAAGTAATCACACACTTTTTGGAGCCATCAACAATGTTGTGGCATATTTCTCAGCAATCTTCTCATTTAAATTGATTGGCTTGCTACAACCTGGCATAGAGACCAGGGTTTATCTGTTTGCCCAATGATGTTGGGCAAGCCCCCCTGCGAGCCTGCAAAGACAAGTGGCTATAGACAATAGATGCCACTGCTGCCACCGTCTTTCAAGGATATGTTAAGTATTTCAAAAATGTTGTCATAACAATTCCTTAAAGGAGCAATAAGTGAAATTTCACCACTAGGTGGGCTGTTGAGCACTGTCTGTAGACCAAGACCAATATAGCAATCAGTTATACGCTTCTCTCCACCTCCAAAATTTAAGCGCCACCTGTTATCCATATCAATTTCACATTTTTTGTCCAAAAACAATGCCCCGAATGTACGGGAGGACCACAGTGGGCAGCTCACAAGTCCGCCTGGCTGCATTGAACAATACTGTGTTAGCTGGGCTACCGGCTGCTTGCCTCACATATCAGTTATGCCTGGCCCATTCCTGGTCAAACTCCAACAATTAACCCACATCCCGCAATTGTAGCATTACGTTGAATCACTTTGAATCCACTTTTGCATGGTCACCTGACATATTGCTGGCAGTTCGCATGGCAGGCGACATGCTAGAAACACAGTAGTACAATGGCGTTATCTAGTGACGCTTTCACTTACCTGTCACTCCAGTCTCCTCACTCACTTTTCTGCAGGCTTGGTCCTTTCTGGACTTGTTTCAGTAGTAATAATTGGTTGAGTTATAAAACTCATACCGACAGCAGACCACCACTGTCAGCTTCTTTTACATGTTGAATGAAAACAGCTTAGTCTCTGCTACAGTCCTTTACCCATATCCAGTTCCTGATTGTTGCGATGTGACAAGACACAAAAGTTCAGATTTTTTAACTCCAGCCATTGCTGCTTGCATCACTAGAAACGTGTCTATTGTCTCGCTTTGCATCGCATTGCATCACATCCCTCCTGCGTTGCACCTGTACATAAGGGTATCATGTAAATCTGCTGCTCGGGCCTAACCTGGCCAGCCAGATTGATAATGTGTACCATTCCTCATTATGTACATTATCACAATACAGAAATGTGATTGGCCTCAGTTGTTTTTGGTTCAGACTAGGGTTGTCACGATACTAAAATTTTCAACTCGATACAGATACTCAGGAAAATATTCAATACTCGATACCATTTTCGATACCACAAGGATAAAAACAAAGACCCCAAATTTTAGCGGAAATATTTTTATTAATAAATAAAATACAAATAAATACATACATACAAAAAACAATAAGAACAATATTTTGAGGTTGTATGCTGTGCACAATATTAAGCAAGCTTGGTTAAAAAAGTATTCCTTCCTTGGCTATGCTTTACACACATAACAATGACACTGGCCAAACCAGTTAACAAAAATAAATGCTGTATTCTCGGCAGCTGCACCGGTTACAAAAAAAGTCTGAAACTGAAAAGTGCACAGAATTGTTCAATCACAGTGTTCAGAAAGTGCATTTTCCTCTATTCTGCACTCTAGATGAATGATTGTTTAGGTGCCACTGGTGGTAGCACTGGTCTAAATTTGCTTTGCTGTTTGCAAATTTTTTTGCCAAGTCCCCAGCTTCTGGGGGACTTGGCAAAAACACCCCCCACCCCGCGATATCGATACTTTTGAAAATGAGTATTGTGTCCGGAGACAACGTTTTAGTATTGATACTTTTGACATCCCTAGTTCAGACACAACCGATTGAAGCCGGAGCAGAAAACATGGAGCAGAAAACATTGTGTTTGTGAAGACAAATACTGTGAGAAATGATCTTGCAGGCAAGGTTTGCTCAGGCTGCCACATTCTCGTTCAGTGTGTACGCACTTTTACAAGACTGTGACACTAAGAAAAACAAACATTTGACTTCATGTTGTTACTCACCTGTCCAGGAGGAGAGTCAAACTGGAACTGCTTCTGCTTTCAAAATGCTCTCCACATTAGCAATGCAAAGCCAATGTTAATTCTTGTTTTGTCTCTTTCCTTAATTGACAACTTCTTTGCCAAAGACTGCTGTTTTTGTGGTAAACTTTTAGTTTTCTATTTAAAATTCAATCCTCAAATAATTTGTCAGCACTACAGGCAACAAGACAAACAATGTCAACAGAAAAATGACTGAATAGGTACAGGGAGAAGCACAATGCTTGTATTTGTACCTGTACTACAAATCAAACTAAATTACCCATCATTGTGCTTACAATATAGGAAAGAAGAAAATGGAACATAACAACAGCAATGTAACACTAACAATGTAATTACTTGAATATCGAAATTAACAATCAGAAAAAAGAAGGAAAGAGAAACCATAAAAACCACACTAGATACTGTTATGGTGCAGCCTGACTGGCTGCACCCTGAGCATTTCCTGGCTCCTTCTCCTCCAGTGCAGCCCTGATTAGGCACACCTGTCAGGCTGTAATTAACCATGGACTGGCTCCACCTGCTCACCTGGCTATAAAACTCACCCCAGTTTGTTCCTTGTTGCCGGCTCGTCTTCAGTCATCACTACCACCAAGCCTGTCAGGTTCAATTCAATTAAATTCAATTTTATTTATATAGCACCAATTCACAAAACATGCAGCAATCCCTCATACTGAGCAAGCATGAAGTGACAGTGGAAAGAAAAAAACACCCATTAGCGGGAAGGAAAAACCTCCAGCAAGGTTCATTTCGCTTCTGTCTCCCTCACCACCAAGCCTGTCTGTTCCAGTACTCATCCATCACGTCTTGCTCCTCATCCGTCAAGCTAAGTACCGGTTTGCTGTGCTGCTGGATTTTGCTTCGTCATCTTCGTTGTCCTCTGGTCTACAGTCCTGGTTCTGCAGCAGCCCAGCTCCTCCGGATTTCTCCCCGCTCCATTCCTGTCAGCCAGCTCCTGCACCCTTCAACTCCCGTCCGGCAACAGACTCTGGTTCTCATCATCCACTACCCACTGTTTACAATAAACTCTGAAAACCAGCTCTGTGTGTGCATGCTCTGCCCGGGTATCGCGAGATTTGAGATTAAAGGGACAGGAAGTGGAAAAACCGCAGAATGAGGGGATGGAAGTTACAATTTACATCCGGGTTACACCCGGATGTAAATTGTAAATTTGCACAGGCACCTTACTGTCATGTTTTGTAATCAACTTATAAATACAAAATGCACTATCACATGTCATACAAGTGCTATCACTTGTTAACAAAGTCAGAAAAACAGAACAAATACTATGTGCAATGTCAAATAAATCTGAAATCAAACAAATCAACCTAGCTCCAAGTCCTCCACTGGCCAATCCCCTGTTATAGTTTCTGTTTTTAGAGTCCTATTACTATTAAAAGTGTGATCGCTTACTGGGGAAAAGAACAGGATAGGGTGCAAAGGCCCAGAAGCCTACAGCTGCTAACACACCGTCACTTAAGCGCACTTGTTCTAATTCCACCATCTACTCTGTCTCCCGACAGGAACTTCAGTGACATCTTGGAATCCATCGACAAGAAGCTTACCAGCCTTGACGCGCGTCTCGCCTTGGTAGAAGTTCTACATAAGGAGTTTCAGTCTCTGAGAGAGTCGGTGGAGTTTAGCCAAGCCCAGCTAACAGCTATGGCCGCTGAGGGGGAAGGTTACGGAGTTGACCGAAGGGATTATCCAGCTTTCCGGCGAAAATAAGAAAATTAAGGAATCCATTCTGGACATACAGTCGGGAAGTATGAGAGATAATCTCGTCTTTGCAGGCATCCAGGAGCAGCAGGGAGAGATAGCCGAGGAAACGGTCCGTAACTTTCTCCAGCAAAAGCTAAAAATCCCGGCCGATCAGGTAAAAAACATCCCTTTTCATCGAGTCCACCGGCTCGGAGGTAAGAAACCCGACAAAACCCATCCCCGTCCGATTGTAGCAAAATTTGAGCATTATAAACAAAAAGAATTTGTTAGAAGTTGCGGCAGGGAATTGAGAGGGACAGACTTTAGTGTTAATGATCAGTTTCCTAAGGAAATCCTAGATCGCAGGCGAGTACTGTTTCCAATTAGGAAAAAAATCATGATGGACAGCGTTAAAGCCACCATATCGGTTGACTTAATATTAATGGACAGTTGTTCAGGGATCAGAAGATCACCCCTTGGCTTTATTAGTTACACCACAGGTGGATTTAAAGCATGTTTCAATGACTTAAAAAAAGAAATTAAATAAATAAATAAAAGAGGCGTACAGATCGGTACACGGTGATAAATGAAATACACGCACAGCTCAAGAGCACGTTGGTATGGTTGTTCTTCACGGTTGGGTACACGTGGCACGAGCTATGGTTTATCCTTTTTCACACTCTCTTACTCTTTGCACTTTTTTATTTCTTTGTGTATTTCTATCTTATTTGTCTGCTTCTTTCCTGTTCATCAGACAATCACAAGCACATCATATAATGCTACCTGGGTCTATGTATGACTATTTTCTCAAGGGCATGCACCTTCTAACTTCTCACTCACATCTATGGCGAATGTAAAGTTTGTGACATGGAATGTGCATGGGGCTGGCACCAGAGAAAAAAAAAAGAAGATCAAAGGCAGGGATGGCTCGTGCTGGCTGGCTGGCCAGAGTCCTCCCCTCTTACTTATTTATTTATTTACTTTTTTTTTGGGGGGGGGGGGGGGGGGGTAAAGCCAGTAGGCTTGGTGGGTGGGCTAGGGGGGTTGAGGTGTTGGTCCTGGTGGGTGGTTGGCTGGAGGGCCCTGCAGCCTCTCCCTGGCCCCCGGGCTTTGGTGGTGCCGCTGGCGAGGCCCCCTTCTCTGGGTGGGGCTTTCGGGGAGTGGGGGTGCCTATTGGAGTCAGTAGGGGAGCTGGCTCCCTGGGATGGCTTCCCAGTCCTTTGCTCCCCATCCCTGGACTCCTCCTTCTGCCTGCTCCATCACGCCGCCACACATGTAGGTCTTGGGGAGGGGGCGTTACTGGAGGTTGTCACTTTCTGGTGACGCCCCTCTCCCCAATTATATCATGCATCTTAGACACTTTCACTTCAAACATTTTCACAACGCACACTCATGTAGGCCATGGTATGGGGGGTGGGGGAAGACGTCTGGAGCGGGGGGGGGGGGGCTTATGTTGTGTGAGCCTCACCTCGGACAGCTCCCTTCACCTCCTCTCGCGCTTAGACATTGAGGGTTCTGGGCAGTTACCTGGAGAGGGTGCACTGGCATCAGCTTCCTTCCGGAGAGGGGGTGGGCTGTGCCGTGCACCTTCTTCGGCGCTCCCAGTTTTTAAACACACTTGAGAACAACATGCGACAACACAACATCTGAGCGGGCTTAGGGAGGATCGGGGTCTTTTGGACACCCCCATTCTCTGATGGCGGCAAGGAGTCTGGGGCCTGGAGGAGGTGCGGGCCACTGTGTCCGGGGTCTTGGCGGGGGGCTGTTATGGGTAGTCAGCGGCTTGCCAGGTCTGGGGCTGACGCCTCCGCTCCCCCCAGGAGGGGTGGGGGACAGGGGTGGCTAGGGTAAGATGGGGGAGGGAGGGGGTTTATTAGGTATTTAGGGGTGAGGGGGGTTCTGGCTGGGTGGCTCGTACGGGTCGTGTTGGCCCCCCCTCTTTGGGGGGCCTGATCCGGGGGGCGTCTGGTCCGGGGGTCGGGCAAAAGCAGTCGTATAGTTAAATTGGGGTGACCCCCCCTCTGGTCAGTGTTGGATGCGAGTGTTATGTGGGAATGTGTGTACAGCGTCTTTTTTTTTTTTTAATCTGTGTGTGGCGAGTGGGGCACTAGGGAGGGATGGTGTGAATGAGTTTTCCTTTTTTTTTCCCAGGTATGGGTGTGGTCCGCTCCCTCTCCGAAGAACATCTCAAGTCTCCGCTAGGTGCGGAGCCCATCCCCCCACGTCCTGCCCTCCTCCGCTGCGCTGGCAGGTGACTTGGCCCTCTGGCGCATTGGTGGGCCTCGGGTTTGGGGCGGGTTCCCGGGCGTGTGCCGGCCCACTCCCGGCGGCTGCTTCGCGAGGCCTGGCCCCCCGGGGGGCAGCCGGGGTCCCCGCCGCAGAGGCGGGGCGCCCCTGGGGCCTCTGGCCCTCAGGGCCCATGGCCGGGACCAATTCAGCGGGGCTGGTAGCCGGCGGAGCCCACGGGCTCGTCCCAACTGCTCTTGGGGGCGTCGGCGTTGCGGTGGCTGGGGGATTTCCTCGGGGTCGTCTCTCCCCTTTACTTGGGGGGGGGGTTGCAGATATCCTGTGTCGGCCCCTCCTGGGCGCCCTGCTTTAGGGACCCCTTTGGGAGTCCGGGGTTATGGGTCCCCTGACTCCTGCCTCTGTGCTCGGGGAAGGCGGGCCTTTGGTTCTCCACAACCACTATCAAGCTATTTCCTTCTGGATAATTTTCACCTAAACTAGCACACTCTCACAAACTCCCACAGGTGCTGGGTCCCAGGTATTAAATGTTCACTTATATACAGAAAGCTTATAATTAATTTATTTATTTATGTTCTTTCTCTTTCTTTTTTCAGGTATCACATTACACATCTGTCCGTCCGTCTTCTTCCGCTTATCCGGGGTCGGGTCGCGGGGGTAGCAGCTTCAGTAGGGAGGCCCAGACGTCCCTCTCCCAGCCACTTGGGCTAGCTCCTCAGGAGGAACCCCAAGGCGTTCCCAGGCCAGCCGGGAGACATAGTCCCTCCAGCGTGTCCTGGGTCTTCCCCTGGGCCTCCTCCCGGTGGGACGTGCCCGGAACACCTCTCCAGGGAGGCGTCCAGGAGGCATCCTGACCAGATGCCCGAGCCACCTCAACTGGCTCCTCTCGACGTGGAGAAGCAGCGGCTTTACTCTGAGTCCTCCCCGGATGACTGAGCTCCTCACCCTATCTCTAAGGGAGAGCCCAGACACACTACGGAGAAAACTCATTTCAGCCGCTTGTATCCGGGATCTCGTTCTTTCGGTCACGACCCAAAGCTCGTGACCATAGATGAGGGTAGGAACGTAGATCGACCGGTAAATCGAGAGCTTCGCCTTTTGGCTCAGCTCTCTCTTTACCACAACGGATCGGTACAGCGCCCGCTTCACAGCAGACGCTGCACCAATCCGCCTGATACTTGAACTCCTCCACTAGGGGCAGCACATCCTCCCCAACCCGGAGAAGGCATTCTACTCTTTTCCGGTTCAAGACCATGGTCTCGGATTTGGAGGCACTGATCTTCATCCCGGCCGCTTTGCACTCGGCTGCGAACCGCTCCAGTGAGAGCTGTAGGTCACGCCCTGATGAAGCCAATAGGACCACGTCATCCGCGAATAGCAGAGACGCAATCCTAAGTCCACCAAAACGGATCCCCTGAACACCTTGGCTGCGCCTAGAAATTCTGTCCATAAAAGTTATGAACAGAATCGGTGACAAAGGGCAACCTTGGCGGAGTCCAACTCTCACCGGAAACGAGTCCGACTTACTGCCGGCAATGCGGACCAGACTCTTACACCGGTCGTACAGAGACCTGACAGCCCTTATTAAAGGGTCCGGTACTCCATACTCCCAGAGTACCCCCCACAGGATCCCCCGGGGGACACGGTCGAATGCCTTCTCCAGATCCACAGAGCACATGTAGACTGGTTGGGCAAACTCCCATGCTCCCTCAAGAATCCTGCTGAGGGTATAGAGCTGGTCCAGTGTTCCACGGCCAGGACGAAAACCACACTGCTCTTCCTGAATCCGAGATTCGACTATCCGACGGACCCTCCTTTCCAGAACCCCTGAATAGACCTTACCAGGGAGGCTTAAGAATGTGATTCCTCTGTAGTTGGAACACACCCTCGGGTCCCCCTTTTTAAATAGGGGGACCACCACCCCAATCTGCCAATCCAGGGGAACTGCCCCCGATGTCCACGCAATGTTGCACAGCCGCGTTAACCAACACAGCCCCACAACATCCAGAGCCTTAAGGTACTCAGGGCGAATCTCATCCACCCCCGGGGCCTTGCCACCGAGGAGCTTTTTAACAACCTCGGCAACCTCAGCACCAGAGATGGGAGAACCCGACCTAGAGTCCTCAGGCTCTGCTTCCGCAATGGAAGACGTGTTGGTGGGATTAAGGAGGTCTTCGAAGTATTCCGCCCACCGAAACACAACGTCCCGAGTCGAGGTCAACAGCACACCACCCCCACTGTAAACAGTGTTGGTACTGCACTGCTTCCCCCTCCTGAGACGCCAGATAGTGGACCAGAATCACTTCGAAGCCGTACGGAAGTCTTTCTCCATGGCCTCTCCGAACTCTTCCCACGCCCGAGTTTTTGCCTCGGCGACCAGCCGAGCTGCCTGCCGCTTCGACTGCCGGTACACATCAGCTGCTTCCGGAGTCCCACAGGCCAAAAAAGCCCAATAGGACTCCTTCTTCAGCTTGATGGCTTCCCTCACCGCTGGTGTCCACCAGCGGGTTCGAGGGTTGCCGCCGCGACATGCACCGACAACCTTGCGGCCACAGCTCCGACTAGCCGCCTCAGCAATAGAGGCGCGGAACATGGTCCATTCAGACTCAATGTCCCCCGCCTCCCTCGGGACGTGTTTAAAGTTCTCCCGGAGGTGGGAGTTAAAGCTCCGCCTCACAGGGGACTCTGCCAGACGTTCCCAGCAAACCCTCACAGTGCAATTGGGCCTGCCCGGTCAGACCGGCTTCCTCCCCCACCATCGAAGCCAATTCACCACCAGGTAGTGGTCGGTGGAGAGCTCCGCCCCTCTCTTCACCCGAGTGTCCAAGACATACGGCCGCAGGTCAGAGAAAACGACAACAAAGTCGATCATTGAACTGCGACCTAGGGTGTCCTGGTGCTGAGAGCACATATGGATACCCTTATGCTTGAACATGGTGTTTGTGATGGACAATCCATGACGAGCACAGAAGTCCAACAACAAAACACCACTCAGATCAGATCAGGTGGGCCATTCCTCCCAACCACGCCCCTCCAGGTCCCACTGTCATTGCCCACGTGAGCGTTGAAGTCCCCCAGCAAAACGAGGGAGTCCCCAGGAGGGGCACTCTCCAGTACCCCTTCCAAGGACTCCAAAAAGGGTGGGTAATCTGAACTGCTGTTTGGCGCATAAGCGCAAACAAAAGAAAGAACCCGTCCCCCAACACGAATGCGGAGGGAGGCCACCCTCTCGTTCACCGGGGAAAACCCCAACATGCAGGCACCGAGATGGGGGGCAACAAGTATGCCAACCCCAGCTCGGCACCTCTCACCATGGGCAACTCCAGAGTGGAAGAATGTCCAGCCCCTCTCAAGGAGACTGGTTCCGGAGCCAGAGCGGTGACTATCTCTAGTCAGAACCTCTCAACCTCGCGCACAAGCTCAGGCTCCTTCCCCACCAGAGAGGTGACGTTCCACGTCCCAAGAGCCAGCTTCTGCAGCCAAGGATCGGAACGCCAAGGTCCCCGCCCTCCACTGCTACCCGTTGCACATTGCACCCGACGCCTTTGGCCCCTCCGACAGGTGGTGAGCCCATCGGAAGGGGGACCCATGTTGCCTCTTCGGGCTGAGCCCGGCCGGGCTCCATGGGCAAAAGCCCGGCCACCAGACGCTCGCCAACGTGCCCCACCTCCAGGCCTGGCTCCAGAGTGGGGCCCCGGTGACCCGCGTCCGGGCGAGGGAACACGAGGTCCAATAACTGTATTCATCATAAGGGGCATTTTGGGCTGCGCTTTGTCTGGTCCCTCACCTAGGACCTGTCTGCCTTGGGTGACCCTACTAGGGGCTTAAAGCCCCTGACAGCATAGCTCCTAGGATCATTGGGACACTCAAACCCCTCCACCACGGTAAGGTGGCAGCCCAGGGAGGGGCACATTACACATATCAGCTTAAATATCAGCTAACACCTAGATGCCATTGCTAAATCATATGTATTATTATTTAAGCTCACATTACACATATCAGCTTAAATAGTAATACAAATGATTTAGCAATGGCATCTAGGTGTTATTCGATTGTATCTGTTGCTTTATGTCTGTTGGTTGTGCTGTTCTTTTTGCATCTCTCTTTCCAGGTGATAGAGCAGACGGAGAACGTTTTATCACTCTCTCCCTTTTATCTCTTCTTTCTTTCACCTCTTCTCTTTTTTTTCTTTTTTTTTCCCTCTCACTTCTTGTTCTTCCTTTACTCTCCCATTGTAGTGTCCATATAATTTGAAATTCTCCCTGCAGGAATCACAATAAAGCTATTTACAAGCATAAATCAAGCGGAGCACTATGGCGAAAGCTGTTCGCTCCACTTGTAAAAGCAAAATCTGAGCTCTATCTGGCATTGAGACATCAATTCCTATTGCCACATTGCTAGACAGGACACTGAAAAAAAATATGATATGCAACAACTCACATAATGTAATGGTCTGTTTTATTTCCAATATTATTTAAGTCATAGTTTGATTTATGACACTAATATATCAACATTGTTTGGACTTTACTGACCTCTACCACTTTTTACCGCATGCTAAAACACACCCATGCCCTAGAATATCCAGTTACTGCAATATAACAGAGTCACGGAGACCTTAACTGTTGTAGTGCTTCTCTATGTGCTCCCCAAGCTTATCACTTTCATCTGATGAATGGCATTGATTGGATTGGGAGCCAGGTGAAAGGAAAGGACAAGGCAGACAGATACCAGAAAGGGGTGGTGGTAGTGGTGTCTGTGTGTGTGTGTGTGTGTGTGTGGGGGGGGGGGGGGGGGGGGGGGGGGGCGGGGGGTTGATGAATGCAGTTTAATTCTTCCATGCCTGCTTTTTAGATTATCTGCAATGACTTTCCAACATATAATATAGATAGATAAATAAATAAAAACCCAGAACCGTTTATGAGTGAATACCAATAAAACCCATGAAGGCTTTTGGGTGTCTCCAAGTAATTTATTCACCATTTTCCAGAACACCTGAAGCAAAAACAATTCAGTGGAACTGAAGGATGAAGAAGAAATGGAATATTATGTTGTACTTGATGGATATAAAATTACATCTCCCATTAGTTCTAAACATAAACCTGCAACAAAAATTAGATGATTTCACATCAATATTAATGAGTGTATTGTTGACAAAAACAACAATAAAACGTATTCAGTGAATAGAGATACCTGGAAAACAGTATGCTATATATAGCTGGTCATTACAAAATTGATTTATGATGTGAATAATATGGAATTTTTTGTCAGAATTTCAATCCTGAATTTCATCAGCTTGTTATGGTAAAATGGGCACATCACCTAAAGATTGTACAATCTATCCTCCTTTCCTTAGGAGATTTTTAAGTGCCTGTTCTTAAGCTTCTTGTTTCAACATCCCTAAGTAGTCTCCTTAGTAATTATTATCTATTAAGGAGATTAACAATGAACAAGTGATTTGAACTTTAAAAGAGTTTAAAGTTCAAATCACTGATTACAACCCAGGTATTGCATGTTCAGAGTTCTTTCTGATTAAATAAAGTCTTTAGGGCCATGTGCCAGTTGGAATATGTTATCACACGGTCATTGAAAAATGTGAAATAACCACACTGGTCTATAGGGATGGACATAGTGACACAATTTGGCTCGTTAATATGATTCAGTTTTATGTTTTATTTGGCATATTCATTTGCTTGTAACTCGATCAAGTGACTATCAAGTTTCTCCCAGCGAAAAAAAAAAGAAAATGACTGACATTCCGTGTACTTTATGTGGAAAAAAATCCACATTTAAAGAAAGTGTCTGCATTTATATGTATTTTAGTAACATTTTTAACGAGAAATATGCAGAATATTTTCAGAAGTGTTATGCCATTTTATGACGTGACAGACCACATCTCCCAGCATGCAATATGGTCGAAATGGCCACCGGCTTCCAGCATGCGATATGGTCAACGCGACCACCAGCCCTAGCAACGAGATAACGTTGCTATGATATGATATAAAGGCGCATGGCACACTCGATTCTTTCTTCTTCACTAGCACCACGGCAACCGAGAAGACACGCAGCTGATTTTCCCCGTGTGGCAGGAGTTTCGATTTGGACCGAGAACTTCCGAATCAAACTTTCCCTGCTTTCCTATGCAGGAGATCGACTTTAAAAGTACTTTGAATTCACTTCGATCAGAAATACTAAGAGCCGCTTATCTCCCAGTGATCGTCAAGAACCCCGCTTTTGTTTTGGCCAAACAAAGCGTCGAAGGGCCCAGAGACCGAGGGGATTTCCTCCCTTTCCTTGCTGCCTGACGAGCCGCGCCGCCCTAAGCGCTGCTGATGCCACAGAGCCACGGATCCGGAGCTGGGACACCTCCTTTGAGACAACAACAATAACTTTGCTGGATATTACTGATGTGTGTGCTTGCATTTTATAGGTGATTTTAGCTGTGTTGTTTTTGGTTTGATTGTAAGCGGACCCCGCCGAGGGTCACTTTTCCCATTCTATCCTTTCTACATCTTTTGTTCTTTGTTCGTGTTCGGTTTCCCGCATTTCCCTTTTGAAAATCCTTTGTTCTGAAGCGAGACTGCCTCCTGGCCAAAGCCCGCCCTTCACTAGGCGTGTGCGTTAAAGACGTCACTAGGACCTCCTCCTCACGCGTCACGCAAGATCGTAGGTCATATGTCGTCATTGTCGCCATCTTTGAAAAGGGCAAAGGAGCTCTAAGCTGTCGGCTTAGCTTGTTGTGGAATACAAAGCGTCTTCCATCTAGCAGGTCTGTTTTCTCAAAGCTATTTTGTCTTTCAATGCTGCGACGTCAAAGTGCCGATGTCTTGAATGTGATGTTTAAACAACTGCGAGTTGAACTAAGAATTTCTACCTCTCATTTAATCCGTTTTGACTTGTTTTATTTTTCATTTATTTTCTTTTGCATTTTTATTTTAGTAGTGAGTAATGTTTCCTAGTTTTTATTGAATTTGAATAATTACTGTAACAGGGAGTTGTTTTGATTTAATAAATAATAACGTGTGAAATAGTAATTGTTTGTGTTTATTTTGAACCAGAAGTTATGTGGTCTCTAAGAGTAAAGAATTACCTCTTAGAGAAGAGCAAGAACCCTTGCTTCTTTATCACAAAACATTTTCTTTGTTTTGTGATAAAGAAGCAAGGGTTAAAACTCCAATTCCAGTTATAATTTGTGTTATCAGCATTTGCTGGAAGTCTGATCAGTCAAAACTGATCAGATCACACTTTTCCAGCATAAATAAGTTCATAATAGCTAATTAATAAATGCATTGTTAGTGTTAGTCATTACCGGCTTGTAGCCCTTGGATCACAACCATTTGAATTACATTTGTTATAGCTACCATTCGAGTTTGAATGATCTATTATTAAAATTATAATAGCAAATTATAATTAATAATAATATTCTTAATCAAACAGGTTTCAGGCATAACAGAAGCTTAATTCATGGAATGTAGAATTTTTTTTAATTGATTACTTTTGTCGAAGATATCAGAGTGTTTACAGAAAAACGTGATTTATCTTTGCTTGCCATGTTTTTCTTACCATGTTATGGTCCTTTTTTAATTCACTGTTCTTCCCCTTGCTGAATATCTCTTCTGCTTCAAGTTTCCTGGACTCGACAAGGCTTGTCAAGCCCTTAGATTCTGTCAGCAATCACACCACGCATCTTGCCCAGAACTGCCACAGCGCACCTGCCCAGATTGGCCACTTAATGTCTGCCCAGAGTTTACTGTGTACTGCTTGCCTAGATCTGCCTGTGTTTGCCTGCGCCAGGGTTTTATCTTTTATTAAACTTTTTAAATGTAAACAACATGTCTAGCTGGATATCTGGTTCCCTGTCTGTTATGGTGCATTACGGAATACTCTGGCCAATACAAACTGTTATGCCATCACACCATGGCTAAATTGTGTTAATTTTGAACAATAGGTGTGGGGAAGGAATCAAAATGGATTTTAAGCAACAGGAGTTTGGGACCCTCACAGGCACCAAGGATCCACCCTCTCAAGAGGGTCCATGCTATAAGACCACTACCCACAGACAAAAGGTCAGGGCACTTCTGACCACACTCTCAAACCACTTTTTTTTCCTGGAGCCCCTTGTCTCCTTTGGCTCCTTTGTCTCCTGCCTGAGACAAAGGAGGAGGGAGGCACAGCGGAGAAATCCCCTCTTCGCTCGGGTGATATGACCGGGCAAATCAGAGTTAAGACGGAGTTCTGCTGTCTTAACTTAACTAAAGGATCACTCCATGCCAAAAACAGCTTTGTTTATTTCTACTCAGCCTTTACAGGAAAGTGGACTCCAAACAGAGCTGAAAAGCGGGCAAAGGACCCACTTTCCCATGCTGAGGGGAAAATCTGCTGAAATCGCCTGCTGAATTGTCGAGGACTTGACTGCAACCGGGTCAGAGGACGCCACAGAGCCCAAGCCTCCGATCCCGACCACGTGTCAGCTCATGGCCACTTGTCTACTGCTGCTAAGCCACTAGCCGCTGCTGAAGGAAACAACGGTTCCTGTTTTCAATGCTCCTTTCCTTGGATGCCCAAAGTGTTGCAGATATTGCAGTGAGCGTAATCTGCAGTTTATTTTGAAAAGTGGAGCGCTAGGGGGTGCGCGAGATGGAAAATGTAATGGCGGTTTGACAGTGATGTTTCCCCACACAATAAAGACATCTGAAAAAACATTCTTTAAAATCAAAAACTGTAAATTTAATCAATAAATTAAAATGTGTTCACACAAAAAAAGTATTCAGAAGGCTTCATTTTAAGATAAAATATAGAAGAATATCTTCTACATGTTGTATTGTATACACACAACTTGCCTGTGGTCTCTACTTCATTAATTCTCACAAATATGCTCAGTTGGCTGAAACCAGGGAAACTGTCATGCAGGTGAGACATCTAAGGTCAAATTTAGTGGTGAAGGAGGAGAGGAACCAAGAGAGAGTAAGGAATCGTAAGCAACAGGCAAGAGAACTGTAACGGATCTGGGAGAAGAAACAGAGGGAAAACTGAAAAGAACAACGTTTTATTTACAAGATTAAATTGAGTGACACGGTCTCTGTATCGATCACGCAGCACCTACACACACAAACAGCGCTGCCCATGGTGCTGTGACTCTGAACCGGCTACAAGCACTGATGCGCATGTCATCCCTACACCACTGCCGCCATCGTTGTTGCTGGTGGGAAAATTGGTGGTAGATGCCTTGACTATGCTCACGCACAGAGCTATAATACTTTTCATTGTAATTCAGATAGGTGCAGTTCACTTTAGAGATGCATCTTTAGCACGTATTCAGATAGGAACAGGGAAACCAGTGGTAGGAATGAGGGGAGCTAAGCTGTGTTGCCAAGGGCGTGTTTAACTGCTGAATGTAACCACTATAAAACAATCAGGAAATAACTTTTTATTTGTCTGAGTAATAACAGCTTTGTCGAGAATGGTGCTCTGTTATTGTTACTCTATGCCTCTTCACCAAAGTGTTCTCTCTCTCTCTCTCTCTCTCTCTCTCTCTCTCTCTCTCCTTCTCTCTCTCTCTCTCTCTCTCTCTCTCTCTCTCTCTCTCTCTCTCTCTCTCTCTCTCTCTCTCTCTCTCTCTCTCTCTCTCTCTCTCTCTCTCTCTCTCTCTCTCTCTCTCTCTCTCTCTCGTCATCAGACACAAATCAAATTAAACTTCTTTGTGTTTCTATCTTGTGGAGTAAATTGTGCGTCAGAATCAAATTTAGAAGCTGGTACATGAGATAAACCAAGTGAGAACACACACAGGTAGATAATCACAGTTTAGCCCCTGAATCCACCTGAATGGTCTCTGCTTCAGAGACATTTCAGGTTGTCTGTGGAGGTTTGACCGATCAGTGTCTCTTTCTTTCTCTCGGTCCAGGTTGAGCCACCTGTAAATCCTCAGGATCCGGTTGTGGATGTTGTATGTAACTTTATTGCAATTTAGTTTAAATTCTGTGCTAATTTTAGTTCCATAACCGGTGTACCAGCTTCTAAACTGAAACCTTTAAACTTAAGTAAAAATATCTCAAGGCAGAGCTTCCTCTTTGTTGTAAATCCAAATGTGGTCAACCTCCTTATCTTTCTTTATTCTGACATACATGCAGCAGGAGGACTTTTACTTATAGCTCGCTGAAATGAGTGCATCACATGTCATAATTATTTATTCACAGAAACACACAGTGAAAAATCAGCAACAATAAACACACAGAAAACTAACAGGTGACAGCCATAAAAGAGCCCAAATGTAGTTAAGGGTCAATACCGAGGCTGGCCAAATCCAGGATGGGGATCATCTGAGTAAATACTCCACAGCTCTCCCAACGTCTCATGTCAACATAACCTATGGGTATATCAATAAAAAATAATCATATTTATTGTTGTTATATCATATTAGACACTATTCATGAGCATGATGTTTATATTTACTTTTACTTGTGAATTCTGTTAAAAGCACTGTGAATACCTGACATACAGCTTTTAAAGGTTGAGTTGCATTGAGCGTAATTTTCTACAAAGCATTATGTAGAATTCATATTTGGACCAGCTGGAGAAGTTGCTCCAAGTAATGCCTGTGTAACAAAATAAGCATCATCAAAATTATGAATGTTCATGAGAGAATGTGTTGAAATGTCAAAAGTCTGCAGTTATGAAAAGCATATTTTTTAATCACTGTCAAGCCACAGAAAGTGTGCTCTCTTCATAAAAGACCTGCTTGCGACAATGTCTCTAAAAGAGGAGCAAACTGAGGCCAAGGTTAATGACTCACTTCGACCACACTCACATCTCTACAAGAGGGATTGTCCTGGTCCACTTTGCCTGCCCACCATCATATATATATATATATATATATATATATATATATATATATATATATATATATATATATATATATATATATATATATATATATATATATATATATAATGTATATGTGTCAAAACCACATGTTTAAACATTTACTGACTTAATGGTAAACATACTCTACTTGGTATATTATTCAAATATTGCCACTAATGAGAGGTTTATTCCACAATAATCCCATATTTACCACAGGGCTACACATTGATTAGGGCTTCTTTCATGCTCACGCTCATGCTCAACTCAGGGTTGAGCATGAGCTGAGCTGAGTTTAGTTACCTGATTGATATCACCTGTCCTGAAACCGAAAACGCTGAGTATGACAGCATGAGGTACAACTACCCAGAGTTCCTTTCTACTCAGGGTAGATCGGCCATTCTTTCTGAAACTGGGCCCAAGCGTGATTCATGGTTTGTAAATACTACAACAATCACAGTCCAACAACTACGGTTTACATGAAAAGTCAGTCTTACAGGAGTGTGGTGAAAAGGTTTACAATTACATCACTTAAGTTGCCAAAAACATCAGGCAAAGATTTTTATACTTGATATCTGTCACTTTGAGATATTCCCCACAAACGTAGAAAGCACTCTATATGCACTTTACAGCTACGACAAACAGATACCGCCCGAGGGAAACTGTCTGGCCGACTAAACGCTGCAACAACAGGGGTTTCCCCACTACAGCAATATTTATTTTTGGAGTGAAAAAATTAGGCAAAGCTCAAAAAAAAATTTTTTGTTTATTTTGGTTTGTTTTAACCACTATAAATCAGACATACTCAAATCTTTGGCAAATCTAATGCCTGAAAAGATTGTTCCCTGAACAAAGTTTATGAAAATATTATTCATACTTCTCACTAGAAATGTCATCAAAATTCATATAAATGCAGATGCTTCCTATAAATGTTGATATTTTCCACATAAAGCTTACTCCTTTTCACAGGGAGAAGCTTGCACATGTGACCGGATTACAAGCCAATGTAAATTATTAGGCCAAATGAAATGTAGGACTGAAACATATTAAGGAGACAAATTAGGACAATACTATGTGTTTCCTTGTGGACCAACTTGGCTATTACATTTTTTTCAGTAACACTGGGTTGTCACATAGCATTGCTGCCTGGCAAACTCATAACTCATAACTCCACCCCCCACCCCAAACTTTTATTGTTACCAAATTAAAAATTAAAAAACACTAACTTATAGCATCTTCTGTTCACACTCAATAAAGAAATGTCAGAATTGCCCAAACTGACATTACCTCATGATTAGACCGTATGATTTTCCAAGTCAATTCAGGTTTTCAGGATAAAAATCATGACATAGAATCTAAAATAAGTTAGAACAGGGGGAAAAAGGAATGAAGATGGCACATCCTCTTCTTTACGTTCTCCACTGTCCTTCTTGTGTTATAGTCATAGAGCTGAATCCAATCCTAACAATTACTACTGTCAGAGAAGATATGACACACTTGGATCAGCACAGGACTGCAGAGCAAGATGGTAGCTAACACACTCACACACTGACAGATGAATCAGTACTAACCAGCAGACACCATTAAACTGAAACTTGTGGTATTGAGAGTGGAGCAGCCAGTGTAGTGAGCAGGACAACTCCACTACCACTCAGAGGAAAGCACTGTCAGACAGCTTTTTAATGACCACTTACAGCAGAAGGATGGGCCGTGTCCAGCTCGAGCTCTCCCACCTGCAGTAGGAGTTACACGAAGATGGTGCTGGTACTGGCGTGTTGCCCCACTGTCTCAATCTTTAAATTTGCTCTCAAAGTGCCACGTCTGGGCAAAGCAATGGGGATGATGGTGGGCTGCCTACTGCCTGAAATCTCAGCAGGGTCAGGGGCAGTGCTGAGTTATACTCTGGAGTAGATCCACTTAATGGAGGCAGGTTGCTTGGACATCTGTTTCTGGTGAGCATCAATGTAGAGATAGAGATTTGTTGCAAGCAAGGGGTTTTCAAATGTTTTTGTATGTGGTTACTGCCCAGTAGCTTACGCTTGCTTGCATGTCTTTTTGTAAACCATTTTGGAATACAAAGTAGTTAATGCAAAGTAAGGCCACTGAGTGCAGTGCCACAAATTCTACTTTCCCACTCTTCCAGCATCTAGCGAGGAATCTGTGTCATGCTGACAGACCATATATTTTCCTGTGGCCTCACTTTAACTAGGAGAATGTCATAGCATTCACACTATTCTGACTGTGATGGGTGCTGCAGCAGCAAAAGCACACAATGTAAAACTCATTGATTTTGCTAACTTCATGCTAAACCAGGTTCATAGTTATTCAATGCAGTGTTCTTGGCAAATGCTGTTGTTGTCAAAAGTGATAGCAGGGGCAATATCATAAAGCTATGTATAATCATGCCAAATCTCTTTCCAACTTGGACAATATTTGGCAATGTGTTTCTGCAAAAAAATCAAAAAGGTTTCTGCAATAAATCAAAAAAGTATGGCATGCAATTTTAAAAATGCCCCTAAACATAAACCAGTGCAACCAATTGCCAGCAGAAGTTCCCTACTTGGTAAACAGAGTCCACCCATGTGTAAACTAATTTCAATGTAAATATAGCTGCTCTTTAGAAAAACATAATGGCTAGGTTATAAAACAATATGCCATGTGATGGACATCCCATTGAGCACTGTTCAATACATCATCCATAGATTGTACACACAGACTCATATATGCAGCCAATATATGGTACATGGTTCCTCTGGAGGATTTGCAGAGCTCCTTAGCTCAAAAAGGAGTCTGTTAACATAATTACTATCATACACTTTACAAATCTGGCATTTACAGATAAATGGCAAGAAGAAAGCTATTGTAAAAAGAAAAAAAAGTTTTAAATCCCAATTTTCAGTTTTCCACAAACTATGTGCAGGACACAATAATGTGTGAAACTAATTATTTTTGTTTCAGATGAAATCTGAAACAAAATGATCAGATGAAATCAAAGTCTAACTTTTGGGTTGATATATCTTAGATATATGAGATATTAAGGAATCACTAACACAGCACACCAGCCTACATACACTATCCATACTGTGACAGAATGGTATGGCCAGGACCATGTAGGAGTATATTTACTCAGCAGTGACAGGGAATCTGGTAAGAATTGATGGAAAAACATATGAAGACCAACAAAATCCTTGAAGAGAACTTGTCAAATGAAATGCTCCTCCTGGATTCCCGGATCAATGTGTGTTTCTGTGCGTTTTGTGTTCTCTGCTCTGTCTTCTCTAACCCCTAGTTGGTCGAGGCAGATGACCGTTCACACTAAGCCTGGTTCTGCTTGGTTTTCCTCCCTGTTAATAGGGGAGTTTTCCTCTCCACTGTAGCTTCATGCATTCTCAGTATGAGAGATTGCTGCAAAGCCATTAGCAATGCAGACGACAATGTCTATATGCTCTTTCATCAGGAGTGAATGCTGGTTGTCAAGATTCGATGCAATCTGTTGGGTTTCCTTAGATATTCAACTTTTTTGACCAATCTGTATTATTTAAATTAATTTGACTTTGTAAAGTGCCTTGACATGACATATGTTTTGAATTGGTGCTACATAAATAAAATTAAATTAAATTCAACTGTTGTGCCATATTAAAGCCATGATAAAAAGATGAAGTCAGATTGAATTCTGAACGTTTGACCGGAGAAAAATTCTGGAGGGGTTTGTGAGCGGAAGATTTTCCAGGCAAGGTGGCCCCTCTCTCAGTAGGGTGCTTCTGTAAACCCTCCCCACAGACCAAAGGTCAGAGCACCCCTTTCAGGCTTCCACTTCTGACCAGACTCTGAGACGACCACTACTCCCTGGAGCAGTCCAGGACAAAACTACTTCTTCTGCCTGGGTCAAAGGAGGAGAGAGGCTGGCTTGAGAACAGCTAGCACTATGGGGGCCTCAAAGCCCCAAAAGCCCACAAAGTGCACAGAGCAGCCGTTCTGTGAAACTCATCTGCCTGTTTCGATGGAGTGACCAGGGCGAAAAGGGGAATTCTCCCCCCCCAGAGATTCATCACACCGATCGAAGCTAAGTTGCACTCTGACTTCTGCAACCAGCCGCGAAGCAAAGAATGCCGAAACAGCTTTGTTTGTTTCTGTTAGCTGTCTGCAGGACATCCAGGCCTCGACTGATGCTCCACCCTCTGGCAAGCTCATGGCTACATGCCTCCAAACTGCCCGACCACGCTGTCGGTTAGCTAATAGCTGCAGAGTTAAGCCAATAGTCGCTGCAGAAAGAACAACGGTTCCCTTTTACTGCCTTCCCTGGATGACCAAAGTGGACTGAACTCACACGAGGCACGGGCAGGTTGGACAGAGAGAGACCCAAAAGGGACAGGTTAAAAGGTTTATTGGGAAATGTTGTGTGATGCGCTTTAAAACAAAATTAAATTTAATTCAATCCAATTTAATTTATATAGCGCCAATTCATGAAACATGTGATCTTGAGGCACTTTACAAAGCCAAAATCAATCATATTATACAGATTGGTCAAAAAATTCCTATATAAGGGAACCAGTTGATTGCTTTAACGTCCCGACAAGCAGCATTCACTCCTGGAGAAGCGTAGAGCTACAGGGAGAGTCGTCTGCGTTGTCCATGCCTTTGCAGCAATCCTTCATACTGAGCAAGCATGAAGCGACAGTGGAAAGAAAAACCACCCAATAGCGGGAAGGAAAAACCTCCAGCAGAACCGGGCTCAGTATGAACGGTCATCTGCCTCGACCGACTGGGGTTACAGAAGCAGAGCAGAGACACAACAAGAGAGACAAACAAGCACAGAAGCACACATTGATCCAGTAATCTGTTCTACATTAGATGGTAATAGAGGGTGATCTGTCTTCCCTGGATGATGTCACAGTTAACAGAACGTCAGACCAGGTGTACCTACTATGAAGAAAAAAGAGAGAGAGCAAAAAGTTAAAAGATGAAATGACAACAGTCATTTCAATGTAATGCAATGCAAAACTGGAGAACAGTAGACTGGAGAACAGTAGAAATCAGTAGAGTGAGAAAAATAGGCCCTGATGTCCTCCAGTAACCTAAGCCTATAGCAGCATAACTATAGAAGTAGCTCAGGGTAACAGCCACTCTAACTATAAGCTTTGTCAAAAAGGAAATTCTTAAGATTAGTCTAAAAAGTAGACAGGGTGTCTGCCTCACGAACCAAAACTGGGAGTTGGATCCACATGAGAGGAGCCTGATAGCTAAAGGATCTGCCTCCCATTCTACTTTTAGAGACTCACCACCAGTAACCACCAGTAGACCTGCAGTCTGAGAGCGAAGTGCTCTGTTAGGAACATACAGCTCTGATATACGATGGAGCTTGATTATTAAGGGCTTTATACGTTAGAAGAAGAATTTTAAATTCTATTCTTGATTTAACAGGAAGCCGATGAAGTGAAGCTAAAATAGGAGAAATATGATCCCTCTTGTTGATTTTCATCAGAACTCTTGCTGCAGCATTTTGGATCAGCTGAAGACTTTGAACTGCATTTTGTGGACTTCCTGATAGTAGTAAAGAATTACAATAGTCCAGCCTTGAAGTAACAAATGCATGGACTAGTTTTTCAGCATCACCCCTCGACAGATTGTTTCTAATTTTGGCAATATTCCTGAGGTGAAAAAAGGAAACTTTGGAAACCTGTTTAATATGGGATTTAAATGACATGTCTTGGTCGAAAACAACACCAAGATTTTTTACTTTATTACCAGAGGCCAAGTTAATGTCATCCAGATTAAGTGATTGATTAAGAAGTTTATCTTTTTTAAAACAAAAGGCTAACGGAATTAGCCCACACTAGCATCCAGTTCCTTGGCATTGCTGATATGGTTGAGTGTGTTTCTATGTTTATAACAAAGGTTATCTCCACAAGGGGTTTATACATTGATGGGACATTAATGTTTCCGTTATCCGGCCCACTCATCATGACTAAAATAAAACCGGAGCTTTAATTTGTTAGTGCCGAAAATCCCCTAGCCAAAATGCTATTAGCTTCTAGTAGTTCTGGTGGACTTGGGATTTGCATTGTGAATGGGTTGAAACACATGTCAAATGTTCTGAATTAGTTAAGCTAATTTAACCTCAATTCACATTCTGTAAGATGAACTTAGGTTCTTTAACTTAAGCAAAATATTATTTCACCAAATAATGTTTTGTTTAACTCAGGATTCGCATTGTTAATGGATTGAAACACATGCCAAATGTTTTTTTTATTAGTCAAGCTAATTTAACTCCATTCCATGCTTTTTGGAATCAGATCTGCAGTGAACGGGATTCACTGAATTATTCTGATTATGTTCAACCATGTTTGTTTTGTCTTTTGTTTACTTTTGCATGTAAATAGTTCCATAGCTTAGTTTCTTTTTATCTTCATTTTGCTTAGTAGTTTAGTTAAGTTTCACTAGCCTAGTAGAGAGGATTTGTTAATCGAAATATTGTGTTAATTCAGATAAACAGCATTACATAGTGATGTTCTCTGGATGTTCATTTTAATTCTGTTATTAAATTCTTGAACTTGAAAAGAAGTTGTCACTCCTTTATTCTATGTGTGCGCAGAGTTTGCTGTTAAAAGATCGCTAGTGCTCGAATTCATCCCTTTCAACCATTGTCTTGATATCAGCTTAAGAGCTGATTATCACCAGACAAAACTTAACAGACAGTTACTTATGAAAAATTAAATAACTTTAAACAATGTATAATTGCACAACACCACTGAAAATTAAAAGCTACAAGACACACTTAAACAGTTAGCTGCATTCTCAGCTAAAAGGACATGTTTTATACAATATACAACCACAGGAATTTCCACTGTCTGGTGGAGCATTTGAAGCCTTGTAACATGTAATTTAGGAGCACCATAAAGATATGTTACAAAACAGGCACACAAGAGAAAATTGAAAATAAAAAGTTAGTCTTGCAAAAATGTGAATTAAGTTTCAATCAGATGGCATAGACTTTTAGTAAATAAAATAAAATAAAAGTTGGGATCAGGCAATGAAAGCCTGGAAAAGTGTTGTCAGAACGCTATTAAAAGGGGGAACATCTGTTAGATCCTCTTGCAGCTAATTAAGTTAATTTGCAAAACGTCAGCAATATGATTAAGTATTAAAAGAACATCCCAGAGTGGCTGAATGATTCAGATAATGGGGATGGTGTTAAAACGAGTAAAAAAGACTTCATGTTGGCAAGTATTTATTACCCCAGAATGAAACTCTTCAAAATGAAATTGTTGAGAATTGTGGACCAGAGGTGATGTTCCATTTGCAGTAGCATATTATAGGGTGGCTGGATATAAAAATCAGAGAAATAAAAACAGTACAATTAATTCAAACAAATCTGACACACGCACATGGGAATTTCTCCAAAGCTGGAGAAGGTATGTTTTAGGCTCCCTAGATAGCACCTCCCTTTAAAGGTTGACGTCTTTTTTATTGCTGAAATTAATTCACAAAATAAAAATAGAATCTTCACTCTAGCCTATAAAAATTCATAGCCATAAAACCTATATTGAAAATACTAAACATATACCTCTAAGGCAGAGACCGCGACAGACCCACACCCAGAGAGGACTACAGAGAGATGAGAGAGACACACACGAGTAGTTACATACATATAGAGCAGACACACAGAGAGAGCGAGCGACAGGATGATATAGAGAGAGAGAGAGAGAGAGAGAGATAGAGAGATATATGGATATATACATAGAATAGTTATCTATGAGAGAGAGTAGAGAGAGAGAGCGGAGAGACGACAGAGAGAGAGAGAGAGAGAAGAGAGACAGAGAGAGACAGACAGAGAGAGAGGAGAGAGAGAGAGATAGACAGAGAGACAGACATAGAGAGAGATAGAGAGATAGAGAGAGAGACAGAGAGAGAGACAGGAAGAGATAGGATATAGAGAGAGAGAGAGACCAGAGAGAGACAGACAGAGATATAGAGAGAGAGAGAGAGAGAGAGAGAGAGAGATGCGAAGAGATAGAGAGAGATAGATAGAGATATATATAGATAATATACAGATAGACAGACATACATACATATAAATCGAGATATAATGAGATATATATATATATATATATCTATATATATAGATATATATAGATCATATACACACACCATCTCTCTCCTCTCTCTATATATATATATATATATATATATATATATATATATATTGCTACAAAAAATAAAATAAAGGGAACACTTAACAACACAATGTAACTCCAAGTCAATTTCACCTGCTGTTGTGCAGATGGAATAGACAACTGGTGGAACCATGGGCAATTAGCAAGACACCCCCAATAAAGGAGTGGTTCTGCAGGTGGTGACCAGAGACTGCTACTCAGTTCCTATGCTTTCAGGCTGATGTTTTTGTCATTTTTGGATAGTGGCAGTGCTTTTACTCTAGGATAGCATTAGACGGAGTTTGCAACCCACACAAGTGACTCAGGTTGTGCAGCTCATCCAGGATGGCACATCAGTGTGAGCTGTGGAAAAGAAGGTTTGCTGTGTCTCTCAGCATAGTGTCCAGAGCATGGAGGCGCTACCAGGAGACAGGCCAGTACATCAGGAGACATGGAGAAGGCCGTAGCAGGACCACTACCTCCGCCTTTGTGGAAGGCAAAATGACCTCCAGCAGGCCACAAATGTGCATGTGTCTGACTCCATGTCAGACTCCATGGGGATGGTATAAAGGCCCGACATCCACAGGTGGGGGTTATGCTTGATTTGTTTCTCAAATTTAAAATCAGAGTCAAACTCTAACCCCAGATTGGTGACATAGTCCCTGAGATAAAATGACACTGAGCCAAGATCTACGCTGGTGTAGGGACAGCAACTCGGTCCAAATAACATAACTTCTGTCTTGTTCTCATTTAAACTGAGGGACTTCAGAGAAAGCCATGCTCTAATGTCCTCAAGGCAGTGTGTGAGTTGCTGGACAGTGTTGTTTTGTGCTAAGGGGAAATAGAGAAGGATCGAGGCCTATTTTTTTAAGATTGGGACATACAAATGCTTGCCTAAAAAAACAAAACTGTACCAGAGGAAAGACTACTGTTGATAATCTGAAGTACATATATAAAAGTGACGTTTCCTTTTCCTTTTCTTTTGTTTCTTTCAGGTGTGGTTTATGGTTTGTAAATAGCAAAGTTATATTTTGGTTTGACCCACTCCGTTAATGGTCATCTTTAATATTAATGTTGACACACTTCAGTTTAACCTTTCTCTGGACCTCCGTAGAGAAAACGTTCTTATTTCTCCTCACCATTGGCTGAATAAATATAAATAAATAACCTGTATTTGCAAAATATATGTGCCATACACACACACACACACACACACACACACACACACACACAAACACACAGGACACCCATTAAGTTTGTCAGTGTGAAAATTTTGTTGATCACCAGAAAGAGCACTGTCAAGATAATATATATATTATCATATATTCATATATATATATATATATAATATATATATATATATATATATATATATATATATATATATATATATATATATATATATATATATATATATATGAATGCTGGAGATGGGCACCATCACCCCCCGCGACCACATGAGGGATTAAGCGGGTCAGAAAATGGATGGATATATAATATATCTCACACAAACTAAAGAACATATCATAATTTACTTGCTTCAGGTCTGTCTTTCTTTTTTTACTTTTCAGTGTCTTAAAGTCTCGAAGAAAACACCTGTGTGTATATGATAAGAAAGATCATTGCAAAGATAATCTTGTTCCCTAACTTTCCAATATGTTCTGGACTTTTAGAAGGAATACCAGGTGCTCACTTGGACAATGTTTATCAGTAGATTGAGTCAGCACAAGTACAGAAGAAAGATTGGATCCAACCCCTACCTAAGGACCCTATCTCTGGGTCAAACCACGCAGACTTGGCCACAGGGTGCCGGATCCACATTGCTAGATCTCTTTTAAAAGGCAAAGCTACTGTCTGATGGCAAATTCCTTCACTAAGTCCTGCTCCACTGAAACAGATGATTCTTTGCAACTCTTAACCCATGGTGGCACCGATAAATCTTTATCTAATAGTGAACCACAGGGTTCTACCACAAGTTTAAAGGCGGTGTGTAAGGTAAATCACTGGTCTGAAGCATTTAAGTTACCTAAGGTCACAGATTAAGGTAAATGCTTCTAAAATAAGATAAAAGCAGCTGAATTGCTTGGCTGTGTAGCTGCAGTATGCTATAGAATATTGTTCCTTGTAGTTAGAAATACAAATTTACTTACAGTGGCAGTCTTTATTGACAGATCTGTGGAATGTGAGTTTTGCTACATAGCCGCAGAAAGTTCACTTAGGGTCCTACACAAATCAAATTGTCTCTGGGGAGGACGACTGGAAAGAGATTGCAGTGGCAAGGTTTCCCACTGAGGGACGAATGTACAATGGGGCCCCGAGGGGCCTGTTTGAAGGAGGGTGTTTAGCCTCCAAGTGGCCCCCTGTGGTAACTTCATCTCAGGGGTGGTAGGGGGGCCTTTGGCTCAGGGTAAGTGGAGGTGTGTAAGTCAGTGTTCATCCCCTCCGGCTGTACCACCTCCCCGAGCCGGGAAATAGAATTGGTTGAAGAATGGGCTGCAGCTCTTTTCCCACTTTGCCACTTCCCCACTTTGCTGGGTGGGAGCACTTTGTGTCGCATGTTATAGATAACCTTGAAGGGCATCATAACAGACAAAAGTGCCGCCTGAGGGAAAATGTATTGCTCCAAAGGGAGGCTTTTATAATATTTAGATAATCCATTGAGTATAGTTGTCTCTTTTCAAACATCCCCAAAATGACAATGTTTTTTATCTTTCTTTCTGAAAATGTGTTAGTATTTTGTCTGGCAGTTTTTTTATTATTTATATTTTGATGATAAAGACTAAATTCATAGGGATTGTTAATCTTATTGTGGATGAAACTTGTGGGTCTTTAAGAGCAGCAAACTCAAAAGGCAGACTATGGACATTATAGCAACCTGTAGGAGAAACTGTCAATATCTTTCACTTAGTAAAAATATAGTAAGATTTTTAGAGTAGCCTTTTGCTTAGAGGCATTGTTTTTAAAATCCTTTCAAAGAAACTAAGTCAGATAATAAATTTCAATGCATCTTATTAAACTATGGCAAAAAAAAACTGTTTAGAGAAAATTAAGCTGCCATTTAATTAGACAAATATGAGCTTAAAATTAAATGGAGCTAATGGAATGATAAATAATGGTGTGTTCAAAAGAACAAAACAAGTTTTCTTGGGAAAGCTCAGAACCCTTGCATTGTTTTCACGAAATGAGTAAAAACCTTATAATTCACAAACTTACTTGTCAAAACAAATCAAACTTTTTAGTTTTTTAATCAAATTATAAAGCAAGGCAAATTTATTTGTATAGCACATTTCAGTACAAGGACAATGTGAAGTACATTACATTATTAAAATATTGGAAAATAAAATAGAATAAAAGCCAGCTGGAACTAAATAAACATGGGGAAAATGGAAACTAAAAGCAAATTAATGATTTTTAAAACAGGGACTACAAAACTTAAACTAATGATGTTTCAGTTAATGGTTTAAATAGAAAAGTCAAAAGCAATCCTAAACAAATTAGTTTTAGTCTTGATTTAAAAGAGCCCAGGCTTTCAGCACTTTACAGTTTTCTGGGGAGCTTGTTGCAGATAAGCGGAGAACTGAATGCATTGGTTCTGGATCTAAGTATGCAGAGTAGGTTTCAGCCAGAACACTTTAGTGGTCTGGAGGGTTAATACACTGATAACAAGTGTGGGATGTATTTTGGTGCTAAGCCATTCAGGGATTTATAGACTAACAGAAGTATTTCAAAGTCTATCCTCTGAGATACAGGGAGCCAGTGTAAGGACTTTAGAACTGGGGTGATGTGCTCTACTTTCTTAGTCGTAGTGAGGATGCAGGGAGCAACATTCTGGAGCTGTCGGATTTATTTATTTTTTGGCAGACATGTAAAAACACTGTTGAAGTAATCGATTCAACTAAAGATAAACACATGGATTAGTTTTTCCAAATCCTGCTGAGACATAAGTCCATTAATCCTGAAAATGTTCTTCTTTTGATAGAAGGCCGAATTTGTAATTGTGTTTAGATGCTTATGGGAGTTCAGGTCTGAGTCCATCACTACAACCCAGATTTCGGGCCCGATCAGTGTTTACTAGCTGAAGCAACTGAAGCTGTGTGCTAACTTTTAATTGCCCCTCTATCGGTCCAAAAATGATTTCATCAGTTTTGTTTTTATTCAGTTGAAGAAAATTTTGGCAAATCCATGCATTGATTTCTTCTTAGCATTTACAAAATCACTTGAATGGTTTCATAGTCACCTGGTGACATGGTGATGTAGAGATGTGTATTGTCTGCATAATTATGGTAACTGGTGTTGTTGTTTTTAGTAGATATTGACCCAGGATGGACCCTTGGGGAACTCCACATGTGATTTCTGTCATTTCTGATGTAAAGTTACCTACTGGCACAAAACAAGTCCCTATCCTTTAAGTAGGATTTAAACCAGGGGAGCACAGTACCAGAAAGGCCGACCCAGTTTTCCAGGCAATCTAACAGAATGGAGTGATCAACAGTATCAAATTCTGCACTGAGGTCCAATAATACCAACACTGTGGTTCTTCCACAGTCTGCATTTATATAGATATGTCATTAAACACCTTGACAAGGGCTGTCTCTGTACTCTAGTGAGCACGGAAACCTGAGTGGAAAACGCCAAGGTGGCTGGTCACTGTTGAGACGGGGTTAATTTAAAAAAACAGCTTTTTCAATAATCCTATGGAGAAGTGAAGGTTTGAGGAAGGTTGAGATGGGCCTGTAGTTTCTGCTGTAGTAATTTGTCTAAATTGTTCTTTTTCAACAATGGTTTGATAATTGCTGTTTTAGAGACTGGGGGAAACACTTGACAGAAGGGAGATGTTTATTATCTGGGTCAAATCAGACGTTCTGAGAGGGCAAACTTTCGTTAAGAAAGCTGTGGGTAGAACATCGAGGCAGGATGAGTAAATTAGCTGGTGAATGATTCTTCTAGGCTTTTGTAGTTTTATTGGCTGAATTGGGGCATTTTGTCAAGACAAGCTCTAGTTGGAGACAGCTTTGGTTCTGAACTTGTTATGAATGTACATTCATTAGAGATGACTGCCTCTCTAATATTTTGGATTTTATCAGTAAACAAGTTAGTAAATTTGTTGCGGGCCCTGGCGGAGTGGAATTCAGCAGTAACAGACAAAGGAGGATTTGTTAACCTGTCAACCGTGGCAAATAAGGTGTGAGTTTTATTAATATTTTTGATGATGATCTCAGAGAATAAAGAATCCCTTGCATGTTTCAGTTTTATGTGGGAAGTTTGTCTTTTTGTATATCATAACGTGAAGTCTAGTCTTTCTCAGCCTGCGTTCTGCTTTTTTGCGCTCCCTTTTTCACTTCTAACTGCTGGAGCACAGACATTTTTTTCTTCTTCCCAAAACCAACCTGTCATGGTTTTCAGGTGTTGAACCCACATGCAAGAATACTCGGGAGAAGTCGGACTTTTAACAATTTATTTAAAGAACAAAGATTAATCCACCGAGATCGGCCAAACACTGGAGGCTCGGGAGACGACTGGCAACGGAACGTTGATTCTCAGGAGGCGAGGGGGACAGGTTTTAAAACTAGAGGACATCAAGGGAGGTAACATGTTTAACGGTAAAAGAGAGGACATGGTTAAACCTGAACGGTGGATTCACTCCCGAATCCACCGGTGCGCTCTTACCGAGTACAGCAGAGAGAGTTCGCCAAGCGGTGCGGTCTACGAGTTTTGCGGGCGGCTGGTGTTGTAGCACAGGTGACTAGAAGGCTAGTTGGCTGATGGGCGAGAGTGGGCCGGGTCCGGCTGACGGGGCTCGGAGGGATCCAGGGCGATCAGGTGTCGGGAGCTTGAGCTTGGAGAGGTACAGAACGGAATCCAAGGCTTGAGGTAACCTGAGACACAGGGAGCACAGTGTTTAGTGAAGGAGAGAGAGCTGTCATCAGACAGTGGCCAACTGAGGCGTACCACTCTAGGTTACACTCTGGCGGGTGTTGTGCTGGCAGCCATCCGCTTAAGTAGTCCAACCGAGCGCCCGTTAACACAGAACACTTACCGCAGCATGCCTCCCCGCTCTTCAAGGCCACCTGTGAAGGGAGAGAGGTAGGAAAAGGATTGCACCCTGTTCGGGCGCAGCCCGCAGAACCCTGACACAACCTTCATTTTAATAGGAGCAATGCAGTCAATGATGTCTGGAACTTTAGACTGAAAGTTATCTACTAGTTCATCTACTGAGTTACAGCACAATGTTGAGTTAGAAGAGTAAGCTTGAACACAAGTTTCCGTGACATTGTCCATAAAGGTGCTTTTTATTATGATGTCCCTTTGGCTAAATGAGTCATTGGAAGTTGTGCTTTCAAACAGAAAAGTGATCAGATAGGGCAACATCAGTTATGTTGACTTGGAATGTTTAGACCCTTATTGATGATCAAGTCTAAAATATGTCCCTGTTTGTGCATTGGCTATTTAACATGTTGAGTTAAACCAAAGTGTCTAAGTGTGTCACACAGTTCTTTTGCACTTCTGTCTTCAGGGTTGTGAATGTTAAAGTATGAGCTGCGTAGACTCCACGCTGACTCTCCGCAGATGTTTTATCCTTCATAGTCAAACGTACTATTGCCTAAATTTCTTGTGGCAAATTCCTACAATTCCTACACTTTCTACCAGTAGGACGAAGCAACGGAACAGATGGTAAAATGTGTGATTAGCTAGCTCAGCACCTAGACCCGTTCTCCCACGGGTCTAGGTGCCCCAGGTCCCAGGGCCCTCACCACACCCTATCAGTGAGAACAGAGAGGGACGTGATGTCCGCATACTTGCGACTGCCGGCTCGGAGTAGCTCAGCGTATCAGCTCGTTGTCACATATAAAAACAGTTCGATGTAAAGACTTGATTGCAGCCGAGAAGTTTATAGTGTGACACTGCGAGTTTGTTCATAATAAATTAGCCCTGCACATTATCTGTATGCGCAGAGTACACGCCAGGGTCCGCCTTGAGTACACCTCGAGTACGCAAGGACCTCCGCGGAGTGAAATACGCCCGAGTATGTGGGGGGCCTTTACATGAATGCCCTTCTAGTTTTGACATTACAATCAGGCTGTCAAGAACGGGGGACAGATGGACCCACCAGTATTCAGCCAGACAAACAGGAGGTATGATTAAAGATGGTTTATTGGAGGTGTTCTTGACATGCAAGGACAGGCAGGCTCGTTGGTCCGAATAACAGTCCAAGGTCGGTACACAGTTCAGCAGACAATGCAGGCAGGGATCAGACAAGCTCAGAAATCCAAAAACATAAACTGGTCAGGTAATACAGGCAGGCAGTCAGAACAGGGCAGGAAAAAAAAACAGGTTCAGGGTTTTGGCTGGTCAGAAATCCGGAGAGACAATTGGGTAATATCGACAGGACAACCAAAACAGAATGCTGGAAAGACTCACCAAAGGCTCGAAAGACAATGATCTGGCAGAGTGCAGGAGACAGAGACAGGTATAAGTAAAGGAGTGAGCAGGTGAACAGAGTGAAGTTAATTACCAGAAGGGTGTAGTTGGGAGTTTTATCGGGAGGGGAAAAGTGTCTGGAAGTAAACTGAAGCTAATGGATGGTGACTGGTGAAGGGGAGTGACAGGCAAACAGATATGATGTTTACTAAGATGTGAACTGAATGACTGGCAGGTGAAACACACGAAAAACTAAAACAGTTTCAGGAAAAATCAAGACAAACCAAACTAAAACAGAAACTAAACCTATGACAGAACCGGTTAAATTAAGAGAATCACTAAACCAAAACAGAAACTTAAACTAGACTAATCAGAACCAAAATGACCATAAAGACCAAACCCAAGCTAGAACACCAAACTAAGACTAAAACAGAACCACAGCAATAATAAAAACCAGAGCTATACTAAAACAGGAGAGATAACTAATTAATCACACAACAAAGATATATCATAACAAAACCCAAATCATGACACAGGCAGTCTTGTAAACAGCTCAGGAGTCCGGTCAGGTAGTGACACAATGTACTGTAATGCTCCAAATATACATTTGCTTACCAAGTCGTAATTTAAACAGATTTTTGAGCGCATTGTACCACTTAAAATCAGTCAGTAATCATATATAAGGCACACCAGATTATAAGGCGCACTATCAATTTTTGAGAAGAATTAAGGATTGTAAGTGTGCCTTATAGTCCTGAAAATACGGTGTGTTGGCCATATTAAATGAGCACCTGCACAATAGTGCTCATGATTCTTATGGGCTCATAAGACAAAGTATGTATTTTACAGCTCTTCAAATATACGACATCCAGCAATCGAATAAAATTTAAAAAAAGCACGGTCTGTTGTAAATGTGTACTCACAATTATTTTTAACTTATTTGAAAAATTACTGGCTTATCACAATATTTGTTGTTTTAGTTGTTTCTCTAGTTCTGAATATTATTGAAACCCCTTAAGAGTTTTCAGCGAATTGAAGTTAGTTATTTTCACAAAAAGTAAAATGTTTGGTTTTTACTTTTCTCATAATGAAAAACTACAAAATTAATATTAGCATGGGCAATCA